>NC_062540.1:20244802-20269802 GCF_022655615.1 Tachysurus fulvidraco
AGCTAGATGAGGTCTTGGCTAGCAGTGTTAGCCAGATGAACCTGTGGCTAGCAGTGTTAGCTAGATGAACCTGTGGCTAGCAGTGTTAGCTAGATGATGTCTTGGCTAGCAGTGTTAGCCAGATGAACCTGTGGCTAGCAGTGTTAACTAGATGAACCTGTGGCTAGCAGTGTTAGCTAGATGAACCTGTGGCTAGCAGTGTTAGCTAGATGAACCTGTGGCTAGCAGTGTTAGCTAGATGAACCTGTGGCTAGCAGTATTAACTAGATGAACCTGTGGCTAGCAGTGTTAACTAGATGAACCTGTGGCTAGCAGTGTTAACTAGATGAACCTGTGGCTAGCAGTGTTAGTCAGATGAACCTGTGGCTAGCAGTGTTAGTCAGATGAACCTGTGGCTAGCAGTGTTAGCTAGATGAGGTCTTGGTTAGCAGTGTTAGCCAGATAAACCTTAATATTTAAGGACAGAGACTTTGGTGTCAGTGTTTTTAAGGAAGAGAAAGAAAGAAAGTGGGGTGTAGCTAGCAGTGTTAGATAGATGAACTCGTTATCTAACCCTAGATGAACATGGGGATAGCAGCGTTAGCTAGATGAGGTCTTGGCTAGAAATGTTAGCTAGATGAAGCTGTGGCTAGCAGTGTTAGCCAGATGAACCTGTGGCTAGCAGTGTTAGCCAGATGAACCTGTGGCTAGCAGTGTTAGCTATATGAACCTGTGGCTAGCAGTGTTAACTAGATGAACCTGTGGCTAGCAGTGTTAGCTAGATGAACCTGTGGCTAGCAGTGTTAGCTAGATGAACCTGTGGCTAGCAGTGTTAGCTAGATGAGTTAACGGCGCTCCCCAGCTGATCCTCAGTTCTGATCCAGTTTCATATCCACCATCAGAGTCACGCAAAGACAGGAAAGTTTTACACTGAGGCACCTCAGACGCCCGGCTTCACAGGTTAAACTTTAATTCTGCAACCAAGTGAATGACGGAGAATTGGGAGGAGGAATAGGAGGAGGAGGATGAAGAGGAGGAGGATGAAGAGAAGGGAGCAATATGGTTCTTGTTGTCCCTCAGGCGACTTGGCAGCAGAACTTGTGTCAGAGCTTCTCTCAACACGCCCCAAGCCAAGAGGCGCAACCTGGGACATGCTGAGAGGAAGACAGAGAGAGAGAGGGAGAGAGAGAGATACAGTGACTCTAAAAGAACAAAGGAGGACAGCAGAGATAGAGAAAATGGGAGAAATATCAAGAACGGAACGACAGAGTAGGACAAACAGATACGAGGCAAAGGATAATTACAGAGGGAAAGAGAAAAAGATAAAGGGAAAGAAGAAAAAGGTAGAACACAAAGGAAAGTGAAGAAAGAGACTAGGAAGGAAGAAAGGAAGGAGGGAAGAGAGAGAGAGAGAGCGAGAGAGAGAGAGACTGAAAATACAGACAAAGTGAAAGGGAATGAGAGTGATAGAGATAGATAGAGAGAAAATGGCAGAATTAGAATGAATTGAGAGAGAGAGAGAGAGAGAGAGAGAGAGAGAGAGAGAGAGAGAGAGAGAGAGAGAGAGAGAGATGTAATGAGACTAAATGGAGTAATTATATAGTGCTGAGAGAACGGCTTCGTCCTAATCCGCTCTCAGGGAGTGAAATCCGTTTTTTCTCTCTTTACGTTTATTACAGAGATGAGGACGTGGGGACGGCGGCTTCGTCTTTATGGCCTCTGACCGTAAAAAGCTTAATTAGGATGAATAAAAGAGCTAAAAGCGAATGAACGAGTGTAACTAAAAATTACTGCGCAATAGAAGAGAAAAGAAATGCGTGTTGTCCTAAAATCAGCAAGGGCTCAACATGGACACAAACCTGTCTGTGTGTGTGTGTGTGTGTGTGTGTGTGTGTGTGTGTGTGTGTGTGTGTGTGTGTGTGTGTGTGTGCTGATGGAGGGATGAAGGGAGGGAAATGTTATGACCCTAACCCTACAGATGGAGAGAATGGCAAAAGAAGAGATAGAAGACAGAATAGATGTTACTGATGGTGTGTGTGTGTGTGTGTGTGTGTGTGTGTGTGTGTGTGTGTGTGTGTGTGTGTGTGTGTGTGTGTGTACTGCATTTCTCTCACCTGCATATAAAAGGAACAGATATAAAAGGAAAAGAGATTGTGCCAAGGTCAGGGGTGTATTTTGGCCTGCAGGTGTCAGTGTGTTGTGTGCATGTGTGTGTGTGTGTGTGTGTGTGTGTGTGTGTGTGTGTGTGTGTGTGTGTGTGTGTGTGTGTGTGTGGACACAGATGCAGCAGGTGACCTTTGCCCTCCTTTCCCAAGCGTCCTGCTTTGTTTAGCCGCTGGTGTTCTGCAGTCTGATGCAGACTCTTCCGGGTTTCTAACAAAGTGTAAGAGTGAAAATGGGGGATTTTAAAACATATTCAGGAGACGGAGCGATTTTTTTTGTTCATTCTTTGTTTTTGTTTTTGTTTTGTTTTTACCAGCATATTTCTCCTGAGTAAACAACCCCGAGATACGAGACGAAATATCCCAAAGAAAAGTATTTAACTGCAGAAAAAATACAGATCGTAGATCATTACCTTCTTTCTGTTTGTATAAACTTCATTTACGAAAGAAAGAAAGAAAGAAAGAAAGAAAGAAAGAAAGGAAGAAAGGAAGAAAGAAAGGAAAAGCATTTTTTATGCAAAGTTCTCACAAGGAAACGTCTCAGGTTTCTTTTGAACCCTTTCACAGCTAATTGCTGGAGGAAGAAACAAAAAGTTGAATTCAAATTTGCAAAATTGAAATTTATAAAAAAATCAAAAACGTAAATATTTTTTGTTAAAATTCCTGATAGTTCTGATATAAAAAAAAATGTTATTTCTAAAAAGCTCTCTGACTGTCCATCATCGCTTGTCTTCATCCTGCTCTGACCCCAGACTCAGGGTGCTCATTAGTATAATAATAATAATAATAATAATAATAATAATAATAATAATAATAATAATAATAATAATAATAATAATATCTGGAAGATAAAGTCCTGACAATTTCATTGACAATAAATAAATACATTAATTAATTAATTAATTAATTAATTAATTAATTAATTAATTAATTAATTAATTAATTAATTAATTATTGATAATAATAATAATAATAATAATAATAATAATAATAATATCCCTCATATCTGGAGGATAAAGTCCTGACAATTTCCTTGACAATAAATAAATAAATAAATAAAACACACTTTTTTTCTGTTTATTTAAAAATAATACTGTCCCTAAACTTAGAACTTTTTTCTCAATATATTATGAATTTATTCTCACCACCCTTTTTTTCACTCAAAAATAATGCAACTTTATCCTTTTAAAAATATGGCACCTTTTACTTGATATCTTTTTTTTTAATGTTCTTCCTTTCATGTTACATTTTTTGAAAAGTCTGACGATGTATTTGTAAAAGATCGAGGATTTGAAACATCTGAACAATGTTATAATTGTTAATGATGTAAAAAAAAAAAAAAAGAAAAACTCTGGAAAGAACGAGAGGTCACACCTCCGTAACCCGGCTTGTACCTGCTGCTGATGTGTTTTTCCGGTTGCTAGGCGACGGCCATAAGACAGCAAACACGCGTGTCATATCGAGCTGATCAATGTGTTCGTCCTTCATCAACAGGCTCCAGCGAGGCTGTAAAAGTCTGCCGTATTTTTATTCTTTTAATTCTTGAAGTTTTCCATTAAGCGCTGAGATCTTCTGCATTAACGTTCATCATGCACCACGCATAAAAGAATGGCAGCAACATCTCGAATCCTGTCAAAACATTCAAAAGTTTAAACCCTATATAACAAGATTAAATCATTTTTATCCATTTTATTATCTTATTGTCAGATCATTTCGCGTCTTTCTAGAAATTACTGTTGAAAAAGTATCAAAACAATTAATTAAGCAAGAAATTAAACAATAATAACGATATGATTAGAAATAGGCCGAACAGACGTTATGTTTACTGTCATTTAACGCAGCTGAGAAACTCGAAAGCTCTGTTTTAAGTGTCGAAACTGTGCCATTTTAAATTGGAAAAAATTCTAAAAAATCGAATAAAAATATCCCAGAATGGAACTTAAACAAAAATAAACAATAAAATATTATATGTTATGGAATGGGGGCACGGTGGCTTAGTGGTTAGCACGTTCGCCTCACACCTCCAGGGTCGGGGGTTCGATTCCCGGCTCTGCCTCGTGTGTGTGGCGTTTGCATGTTCTCCCCGTGCCTCGGGGGTTTCCTCCGGGTACTCCGGTTTCCTCCCCCGGTCCAAAGACATGCATGGTAGGTTGATTGGCATCTCTGGAAAATTGTCCGTAGTGTGTGTGTGTGTGTGAGTGAATGAGAGTGTGTGTGTGCCCTGTGATGGGTTGGCACTCCATCCAGGGTGTATCCTGCCTCGATGCCCGATGACGTCTGAGATAGGCACAGGCTCCCCGTGACCCGAGAAGTTCGGATAAGCGGTAGAAAATGAACGAATGAATGTTATGCAATCAAATGAAATAAATCGAAACAAACTGTGGTTAGTGGTGAGTGTAATACAGTGACTGATGTTATGGAATTACATCATTTATTTATTTTTATTCATCAAAAGTCAAATCCCAGGCTCAAGAATTCAAACCATGAAAACACCGAATCTTTGTTTTAGTAAATTGTATCTTCCACGTGGTTAAATAGCGAAAAGTTGCTTTATGATGAAAAACGTATCGTGTTGCATCGTATCGGATTCAGCGACATCGTCAGATATCTGATTTAACGCCGAATCGGCATCGAAATCGTGTCGTAGCATATTTACTGCTTAAATAGGATTCGAAATCGAATCCTGTCGTTAGAATTGATTCGTTGCCTTAAAAAGTATCGAATTCGACGATACGTAGCATCACGTATCGAATCAGTCGCATCATGTGGTATCGTGAGGTAGCGGGTTTGGGAATATCGTTAAATATGGAATTGTTAAAACTGTAGCGCATCATGGTATCGTAGCATGTGGAAGCTGACTAGCAAACCGGTAGCTGAAAAACAGGGAGACAAATGACGAGGGTGGATGGACATGGACATGGACGGATGGACGGACACACACACACACAGGAGGTCATCAGTAAAACATAAAGAATAGGTGTGCAGAGGCAGAGCGGTAAAGGGATGGTGCGGGGCGAACACACGTGAGGTCACAAAACAAACAAAAGCTCCTGATGGAATGCCCCTGGTGTTCAGGCAGGGAATTGACCACGCCATCATGACAGATGCACTTATCCAGAGAGACTTTATCTCATTTTTTACAGAGAAATTTTAGTTAGTTGCCTTGGCATCATGGTGGACCTGGGATTCGTCTTGGCAGCCTTCTGCTTTGTAATCCAACAGTTTGTCTTTTCTCTCTTCTACTGGTTTAATCCACTATCCTGTGACTTATTATCCAGGTCTACTGATCTGATGATGCAGAAGGTTAAGGAGAAGGAAACTGTGTCATAATTTAGAACATCATGGGATAAACACTGATGTGAAACGTACAGGAAAAAGGTTTAACGATGACCCGATCCGAATGTTTTCACACAATTAGCATAATTACACCTTTCTGACTCGTGCAAGAAAAACTTCACCTGAGCCACTGAGCGCTAATTACAGGCAGACTTTCAGGTTTAAACGCCTCGTATCTCCATCCATGTGAGAAAAACACTCAAACGCAGATTTAATGGATTCGGATGATTTAGACAAGCTGCCTGTAATTAAACCCTCAGGACTTTTAAGCAATATTATTAAGCAAAGTTTATTAAAAGTCTAGAGAGTCATTTTAAAGTCAGGTCCCTATTTTTTTTTTTTTTATTTTGGTAATGTTTGAGTTTTCATGTTACAGTTTCAGTATCATGTGACAGCACCTTTAATTTAAAGCTTACATTTATTAATTAATTTAACAAAGTAATTAATTTATTAAGTGGGGCACGGTGGCTTAAGCCCTATTCGGAGGCAAAGTAATTATTATCAGAGCTTCTCTGTGATTTTAGTCCCGTCCGAATGTGCCATCTCGGTAGTCATTACGGACAATGTCAGTAAAGATTATGGCGACTTTTACCTTCTGTAAAAAGGTCCGGAAAAATAACATCAGGTAATACTGATCCCGTCCGAATAGACCCGCTGTAAATATGTACGGTAAAATCCCGTTATTTCCTGTTTAAAAGTAGTTTTTGACGTGTTTTGCAAGCATGGAGGCGCCATGCTGTCTGTTTGGGCACGTGATAACAGGAAGCAACGTATGTGCACATGACGACAAGGAGGTTACTGTGGTGCATAAAGCGAGTTACCCCTCCCACTTCGGCTAGTTTTACTGAGATGTCTTGTCCCGTGCGAATTGGCCAATTAATATTACAGACGTCCTGAGGTAAAACTGCATCACTCCACGTCCCCACGTAAAACTAATCCCGTCCGAATAGGGCTTTTGTGGTTAGCACATTCTCCTCACACCTACAGGGTTGGGGTTTGATTCCCGCCTCCACCTTGTGTGTGTGGAGTTTGCATGTTCTCCCCGTGCCTCGGGGGTTTCCTCCGGGTACTCCGATTTCCTCCCCCGGTCCAAAGACATGCATGGTAGGTTGATTGGCATCTCTGGGAAATTGTCCGTAGTGTGTGAGTGTGTGTGAATGAGAGTGTGTGTGTGAGTGTGTGAGTGAATGAGAGTGTGTGTGTGCCCTGTGATGGGTTGGCACTCCGTCCAGGGTGTATCCTGCCTCGATGCCCGATGACGCCTGAGGTAGGCACAGGCTCCCCGTGACCCGAGAAGTTCGGATACGCGGTAGAAGATGAATGAATTTGTTAATTATTTAATTTTTGTATTTTTTTATTCAGTAAAATAATGAAGCTAACTTATACTAAGTTCTGTCAAATTCCTTGGCTAAAAAAACAGACTAAATGAAATAAAATCTAATATCTTAAAATTTGATATAAAAAAATAGGTTTAATTAAAAATAAAAATAAAATAGCACAAAGATTTCCCAACTCTTAGCACGCTCAGTCTCCAGAAAGCTGAACCGCGTGTCGGTTTCGATCATTTAATATATATATATATATTTTAAAAAAAACATTTCCGATCATTTCACCTTAGCGAGTAATAATTCCCTTTCGTTTTGAGGTTTTTATTTGTTTTATTCGTTAGAAAGACAGGATTAAAAATCACGCCACACAAGCACCTGAATATAAAGCAGGAACCTTTCATTTAAAGGAACAGAACTTTCTTTCCCCCCAAAATGACATTATTAGTGATGTAACCAGATATCAGCCAAGACGCCGAAATGTTTTTATTGCATTACAGATTTTACTCTGCAGTGCATAAAACTGTCAAAATAAATTACAGGCCAAAGGGGCAATTATTACTTCCTCTCTGAACAGCAGGCTTATTGTCTATAAACCACCATCCCATTCTCTCTCTCTCTCTCTCTCTCTCTCTCTCTCTCTCTCTCTCTCTCTCTCTCTCTGAGTGTTATATGTTTTATAGTGTTAATCTCAGTCATGCAGGAGTGTGTGATGCAGTGACACAGTGACTGTGTCGACATTATCCTGCTTTTTGAGATTTCACTTCACTAAGATACACATCAGAGCAACAAAACAGATTGTGTGTGTGTGTGAGAGAGAGAGAGAGAGAGAGAGAGAGAAAGAGAGAGAGAGAGATTTATTTTCTGTAACTGCAAATGAACTGTTTTAGCACTTTTTTTAACACTTAGCTACACATCAGAGCAAATTAGTGTGAAAGTGTGTGTGGATATGTTGTGTGTGTGTGTGTGTGTGTGTGTGTGTGTGTGTGTGTGTGTGTGTGTGTGTGTGTGTGTGAGAGAGAGAGAGAGAGAGAGAGAGAGAGAGAGAGAGAGAGAGAGAGAGAGAGAGAGAGAGAGTGTGTCTGCTTGATAATGTTGCATGTGCATCTGTGTGTGTTCATCTGTATGAATGTGTGTTTGTGTGTGTGTGTGTGTGAGAGACAGAGAGAGAGAGAGAGAGATCTGGGAGTGTCTCTGTGATACAGAGAGTGTCTGTGTGCTTGAATATGTTGTGTGGGTATCTGTGTGGGTATCTGTGTGTGTGTGTTGAGAGAGAGAGAGAGAGAGAGAGAGAGAGAGAGAGAGAGAGAGAGAGAGAGAGAGAGAAAGAAGAAAGAGACTTTGTGTGTGTGTGTGTGTGTGTGTGTGTGTGTGTGTGTGTGTGTGTGTGTGTGTGTGTGTGTGTGTGTTGGTCAGAAGCCATCGACTACTTCTGTAACTTCTATTTATTTATTTATATTAGTACTTTGCTGTGGTTTGTGTGTAAGCTTGTAAATCTCTCTTCCTTGTGTCTGTACCCACAGTTTGTTGTCCTTTTTATTACTATTATTATTATCATTATTATAAGGATGATGATGACGATGATGATGATGATGATGTTCCAGCCTCTCTCTCTCTGTACTGCCAGTGTGTCTGTGCTCTTGACCTTGTCTTGGTGTGTGTTCTGTTCTGTTCTGTTCTGTTCTCCTGCAGTAAAGTGAATCCGGAGCTGTTTCACTCACTCGTTTATTACACTTCATTATCTGTGGTGTACAGGACACACTCTTTAAACCGGCGGCTCTGTGGAGCTTCACCGTATTAAAACTAGACATTAACGTTCAATAGCTCCTCTGAAAAAGACGGTTTAAATAAAAACACGACTTGTGCTGTATTGGACAAATATCTTGTGTGTTATCTGCAAGGCCACGAGGTGTAATATATAACACTAAAGTGACTAAAGTGAAGCTCAAGCTCCTCTAACGGTGTATACACTTATTTCACATCATATAACATCATCAACCCTGATTGGATAAGCTGTTGGTTTGTTTGTTGTTATCCAACTTACACTAATATTTCAGTCTACCGTTAGTATTTCCGCCTGGTTACAGCACACACCTCTGTGATGTTCCTGGTGTGTTTCGCCGCCTGACTCTATCCGCAGAGCCGTATTTGTTCGGTGTTGTTCAGCTACGTCCTTCTTTTCACCAGATATAAAGCTGAAGCTCTGTTCAGTTTCTGATTGGGTGTCTGTTGCTAAGCGACTAGTACTGTAACATTCGAATCGTTACTCTCTTCGTGGTTAAACGCGGGTTTTTAAAGGGTGAAACTATCAATGGAAAACAGTAACGAACATAACAGACGTCTAAACGTCGACATATCAGGGTTGTGGTCAGTAACCGAATCGATTATGGCTTTCCTCATCTATGGGGGCTTTTTACACCTGGTCACTTCCTGCGTTTTCTGTGATCCGATAGCTATCCGACGGTAAAAAGACCAGGTCTAAATGCCCTCCGAAACGTTTTGGAGACGGATATAAATCCGATGGTACGAACCCCTTCAGGAGGAGGTCTGGGACGCGTTACAGATGAAAGTGGACAGGTGTAAATGAATGTGGTTGTTCAAGCCACATACGTCAGCGCTATACTCCTCCCAAACGGAAGTACGTCACCCGCAGGTGACTCACGAGTCGTGCATCGTGCCAGAAACAAATAAATGTAAACGCTGTTTTTTTGTAACATAAACGTCGTAACGAGTTTTTTACGTCTTCTTTTTGATCGCGTTCTGAAAACCACAGACACCAAAGCGTGTTCCGTTTCAATTACCCCGGAAATGAGGTAAAATATATTAGCATTTCGGGCGGGAGTAGAAAGATCGGATCGATGTCCGATTCGCCGAGACACGTTTATGTGGCCTGATGTAAATGGAAGAGTTTTAACAAATCAGATAGCCATCGGATCAGAGACAACACACAAAGTGACCGGGTGTAAAAAAGGCCCTATAATAATGTAGATGTAGCTACTTACAGTAATTTCTTCACTGAAAATTAGCTTTTTTGTTGACATTTCACAGACACCACACTTCTTTTTCAGGCTCTTGTTAATGAGTCAAAATTGAGAATTAAAATACGAGGCCAGACCAAGAGACGAGACAGACAAAAGAAATAAAAAAATTCAAACACACAGATAAGCACGGTGGCTTAGTGGTTAGCAAGTTTGCCTCACACCTCCAGGGTTGGGGGTTCGATTCCCACCTCCACCTTGTGTGTGTGGAGTTTGCATGTTCTCCCCGTGCCTCGGGGGTTTCCTCCGGGTACTCTGGTTTCCTCCCCCGGTCCAAAGACATGCATGGTAGGTTGATTGGCATCTCTGGAAAATTGTCCGTAGTGTGTCTGTGTGTGAGTGAATGAGAGTGTGTGTGTGTGCCCTGTGATGGGTTGGCACTCCGTCCAGGGTGTATCCTGCCTCGATGCCCGATGACGCCTGAGATAGGCACAGGCTCCCCGTGACCCGAGAAGTTCGGATAAGCGGTAGAAAATGAATGAATGAATGAATGTTTGGTTACCTAAGAAGCTAATATCAGCTGTTATGCTAATTGTGTGTATATGACGTTTATACTAGATCCTGTTATGCATGAACTCTGGTATAAAAAAAGGCCAAGAAAGGAGGAAACAAGTGACTTTAGTTTTAGAGTTTGGGCTAAAACAGGGACATGAAGTTAGCAGATGGCTAATTCTGATCGTTTTGGAACATCGATGTCATTTGTAGCATCACTCGTTTGCATACATGGCAAAAAAATGTAAAAAAAAATACAAATAAAAACAACAAGAAGTTAGTTCTTTCCTTAATTTTATTCAGCATTAATTCCATTTATTAAACTTGTTTAGCCAAGAAAACAATATGTCTGATTAGTCAGCTTTTCTTTTTTTTTCTATTCGTTTTCTTATTTAATTTTCCCCCTCGAGTGAAAAATACACCTTTCTTATGTTTTTTTTTCTCTCTCCCGAGGACCCACTTTTGATTAGAAGAGAGCCTTATTAACTCTGTTAAAGCTGAATTAAATGCTGAGGATGGAAAAATTGATCCAGGCCAAGCATGCCAAGAGAAAGATATCAAATTCCCAAATCCAATTTGTCCACATTTATTAACACATTTTGTAGTCGTGCTGAAAGAAAAGCTCCTCAGAGAGCTTAATCCTCACTTACCTCCATCACCGAAGAAAGAACCTCGACCAGCTAACGTTCTAATCTGTTTGGAGAAAATCTTCATGAAATTTTATTACATTTCCTTTGATCGTATTTTCTTTTCCCCTCCGTAGCGCATTTGACAGCGAGAAAGAAGAGCTTTTTATTTATTTTATTTTTTTGAAAGCGCTAATTTCATTGCCACGCGTGTCGCAGAACGTATTCGGTCGTGTAGCGTAAAGTGTGTAGCCAAAAGAAAGGCTTTAAAAAATAAATAAATAAAATACTGTCATGTTTTATTTCATTCACAAACCCTTCTGAGTCTTGGCAGGAAATCAGTGGAAATTACGCCTGAGCTACAACAGATGCTAAGTATAAATTATGTAGTCGAGTCAAGAAAAAAAAAAAAAGTGATAAGTTGTCCTTTGGATGACAGAGAAACTTAAATGTTACCGTGGATATTTAAATTATGCAGCGTTAAGCAGTCAGACAGTCATCTATTTAGCAGAAGAGCCATTATTACTGCTAAATCACTACCTGAGGGGATTGAGTTCCACATTTCTTTGTTAGCACTTCAACTAGCATGACTCTGACCTGACAAACTTACCCAAAGTTACTGCGCTGAATAAATAAGTCGTATGGTCAAAATATACTCACGTAATTACTGTACTTTTTTCTCATATTTTCTATTCTCTTTTTATGCTAATTAACCCGAGTGAGCTACGCTAACCTGAACACTAAGCACAAGCAGTGTGTTAAGATCTTTTAGGGTAGCTTGTATAGCTAGATTTGTTAGCTAGCTAACTAGCTAGCTCATGTTTATAGCTATATAATTAGCTTTACAGGGAAACCCTGCCCCTTCCAGATGATCTATAGCGTGTAGCAACAGGGAAATATATTTTATACATAGACTTCATCCCAGGTGTATATTGAGTGCAGCCATTACCATTTCCATAGTAACTGCTGGCTATAGACAAGTCAGCGTTTAAGCGTGAAATTTTTCTTAAGCTAGTTAGCTAGTTCTGTGTAATCATGCATTTGTTATCAGTTTCATAGTTGCTGGCTAACTGAAATGTTTTTAAGGTTAAAGTTTGCTAGGTTTATTAGCTATATTGCTAGCTCGTGTTTATAGCTACATAGTTAGCTCGCTAAAAAAGACACCCTCTTTCCTCATGATCTACTGCATGCAGCAGCAGTTAAATATATTTAAATATATTTTTATGATGAAACATTGTTACTGTTTCCATAGTAACAACTGTTTAGCCAAATTCTGTCATGTTTCCAGCTTGCTAGGTTTGCTAGCTAGCTAGCCGGTTGATCTTAATTCATGCATGTTTCTAGCTACATACGTAGCTGCCTAACAAAGACTGTCTGACTGTTCTGACAGTCGCAAAATCTCCCCTTTAGCTAGTTTGCCATGGATAAGGACTGCATTTATTCGTTTGTTTCGCTGTTTGAAATGTTTTCACAGACGTCCCACACCATTAATCGTAACCGAATTATAATGTATACACGGACGTTTATACATTTATAGCAACACCTTGAAAGCACGCTACATGAATAGGGCTAGCGCTTATACTCTCCTATTCATTTCAGTCTCATAGTTTTGTACTCATTTATTTTTTTTTTTTAGATTTTTTGCCCTCTGCCAGTCAGTGTTTGAAAATAAAACCCACCACGCCGCTTTATTTCCTCTTGCCTCCGGCTCTGCTCTAATAAAATTGTATGGAATGAAAGCTGCCTTAACTTGTGAGGTTTAAAACAGGCATGAAAACAGAAGGAAGAGTGAAATGCTGAAATCTAGAAAGAATAATACATCAAAGAGAACTTCTGAGGTACAATACGTAGCTCCTAAAATAAAGGAAGAGTCACAACAGAGGCTAAACACTGGCTAACTTTAATCCCACACACACACACACACACACACACACACACACACACACACACACACACACACACACACAGAGCTAAAAAGTTTGGTACATCTGAATGTTTGTAAGCAATTTTATTTTGTCATCTCTCACTCCAGATGTCACAGCCGGGAGGAGGACAGATCCGTACGCAGGATAGCTTCAAATAAATAAGGTTTAATAACCTAATTACATAAAACTGACAACCAAACAGGACAAAGGACGAGGAAACAACACTGACGATGATTCCATTTAATTAGACAAGACGAGGAAACACATAGGGAACAGGTGTGCAGAGACGGGGAGGAGTAAACAAGGGCGGGGCAGACACGTGACACGGAACATAAACAGAAGCACATGGCCAAAAGTCAGGGCTGAACCGCAGATGGGGGGAGCAAGACACACGGCAAGGCAGATAGGGGGAGCAAGGCACACGGCGAGGCAGATAGGGGAGCAAGGCACACGGCGAGGCAGATAGGGGAGCAAGGCACACGGCGAGGCAGATAGGGGAGCAAGGCACACGGCGAGGCAGATAGGGGGAGCAAGGCACACGGCGAGGCAGATAGGGGGAGCAAGGCACACGGCCGAGGCAGATAGGGGGAGCAAGGCACACGGTGAGGCAGATAGGGGGAGCAAGGCACACGGTGAGGCAGATAGGGGGAGCAAGGCACACGGCGAGGCAGATAGGGGGAGCAAGGCACACGGCCGAGGCAGATAGGGGGAGCAAGGCACACGGTGAGGCAGATAGGGGGAGCAAGGCACACGGTGAGGCAGATAGGGGGAGCAAGGCACACGGTGAGGCAGATAGGGGAGCAAGGCACACAGCGAGGCAGATAGGGGAGCAAGGCACACGGTGAGGCAGATGGGGGAGCAAGGCACACGGTGAGGCAGATAGGGGGAGCAAGACACACGGTGAGGCATATGGGGGAGCAAGGCACACGGTGAGGCAGATAGGGGGAGCAAGGCACAAGGCAGCACAGTCAGAGAGGGCCAAGCGACGTCCACAGCCAAGGAGAAGGGCAGAGCGAGGTCCACCGCCGAGCAGAAGGGCCAAGCAACCGGAAGTGGAGCGGCGTCTCACACCAGGTAAATGTCACAGAAACATTGGACCCTGCTGGGTCCGAGTTTGCACAGAATCATACGGGGAGGAGGAGGACAGACCCATAAGCAGGATAGTATCAAATAAATAATAGGTTTAATAACTAAAATACACGAAACAGGAACACAGACGAAAACCGGACAGGACAAAAGACGAGGGTACTCTGACGGACACCGACGACGATTCCGCACTGCCACCGGCAACGCGGCACGATCGGCCATAAGGTCCGGGCTGAACCGTAACACCAGAGATTAAAAAAAATGAAGCAGCCAGGGCTACATCATTATTAGCACTATTAGCATCAGCACTCAGTGATGTGTAATATCTTTTAATCCTTAAACGCCTCCTTTATTTCCCTTTTCTCCTTTTCAGTACAACTCTTTTATCTGATTCTTCACCAAATGAACGTCATGAAAAAACATATTTAAAAGCACGACAATGTCACGGAAAAAGACGTAAACCATGTTTTTTTTTTTTTGCTTCAAAATTCTTCATGTAAATAAAACAACAAACTAACAAGCTAACAACGGAGCTTATTAACGCTAAAACACAATGTGCTAACTAATATATTAGCACCATTAGCATTTTTTGTGCGTGTGAAATTATGAAATGAGTCAGTAATTAAAATGTGAGAGAGAGAGAGAGAGAGAGAGAGAGAGGGAGAGAGAGAGAGAGAGAGAGAGAGGGAGATGATGCTGCTTACATGTGTGTGTGAGTAAGAGAAAATGTGTGAATATACAGTATATGTGTGTGTGTAAATGTACGTAGGTGTACAGTAAATGTATGTGTGTGTGTGTGAGTAAAAGAAAATGTTTGAATATATGTGTGTGTGTGTGTGTGTGTGTGTGTGTGTGTGTGTGTGTGTGTGTGTGTGTGTGTGAATGTACGTATGTGAAAATGTATGTGTGAGTTTGTGTGTGTGTGTAAATGTACGTAGGTGTACAGTAAATGTATGTGTGTGTGTGTGTGAGTAAGAGAAAATGTTTGAATATATATATATGTGTGTGTGTGTGTGTGTGTGTGTGTGTGTGTGTGTGTGTGTGTGTGTGTGTGTGTGTGTAAATGTACGTATGTGTAAATGTGTGTGTGTCTGTTTGTGTGTGTGTATGTAAATGTACATATGTGTAAATGTGTTTGTGTGTGTCTGTGTGTGTGTGTGTGTGTGTGTGTGTGTGTGTGTGTGTGTGTGTGTGAGTTTGTGTGTGTGTGTAAATGTACGTATGTGTAAATGTGTGTGTGTATGTGTAAATGTATGTGTGTGAGTTTGTGTGTGTGTGTGTAAATGTATGTATGTGTAAATGTGTGTGTCCGTGTGTGTGTGTGTGTGTGTGTGTGTGTGTGTGTGTGTGTGTGTGTGTGTGTGTGTGTGTGTGTAAATGTAAATATGTGTAAATGTGTGTGTGTGTGTGTGTGTGTGTGTGTGTGTGTGTGTGTGTTTGTGTGTGTGTGTGTGTGTAAATTTACATATGTGTAAATGTGTGTGTCTATACGTGTGTGAGACAGGATGTGAGTATAAATGTGTCTATAGATGTGGATGTTTGTGTGTGTGTGTGTGTGTGTGTGTGTGTGTGTGTGTGTGTGTGTGTGTGTGTGTGTGTGTGTGTGTAAAATAGACAGAGATGCTCAAATTTTATAAAATTAAATGACCTGTTATCATTTCCTGTTATACTGCAGCAGCGGCGTCACAAATCTCTCTCCGTCTTTTTTATACAGCAGAAATGTGAGCAGCCAAAATGCCGCATTAGCAAAGAGGCTGGAAAAGACGAGTGCTGAGTGCTGCTGAGAAAAACAAAAAAAACTGAACAAAGAAAGAAGTGAAGGAGGAATTTCTGATTTCGAACACTGTTCTTTTTGGTGCTGGGTCTCGTGGAAAACGTGCCGAGAAACAGATGCGTCCTTCAAAAGAAAATGTTCTCATTAGAGAAAAACTGTGACAGCGACTGAGCTTTAATACGCTACGTTTGTTTTCTGCACCTGATTTCTGAATGACAAACGTGAATATCAGTCCGGCGCTATGTATGACGACGACTGCGTCTTGGCAGCAATCGGATTTGGTCTTGAAATTGAATGTTGGTATCAGTTTGACAGTTTGTCTTTTGTGGGCGTGGCTTGTCCAACAATGATGTGGTGGTTGTCTTTTCTAGTGAAACGTATGATTTCATTGATTTAAAGAACATTAAAACAAACACGGTTGTAAGGTCGGTCTGAATAATCGTCTGAGCCGATCATTTAGATTTGTAGGTTTATAGAATAGTGTATAGTGTCTGTAGTGTGTGTACAGTGTGTGTACAGTGTCTGTAGTGTGTGTACAGTGTCTGTAGTGTGTGTACAGTGTGTGTAAAGTGTCTGTAGTGTGTGTACAGTGTCTGTAGTGTGTGTACAGTTTGTGTATAGTTTGTATACAGTGTCTGTAGTGTGTACAGTTTGTGTATAGTGTCTGTAGTGTGTGTACAGTGTGTGTACAGTGTCTGTAGTGTGTGTACAGTTTGTGTATAGTGTCTGTAGTGTGTGTACAGTGTGTGTACAGTGTCTGTAGTGTGTGTACAGTTTGTGTATAGTGTCTGTAGTGTGTGTACAGTGTGTGTACAGTGTCTGTACTGTGTGTACAGTGTCTGTAGTGTGTGTACAGTGTGTGTAAAGTGTCTGTAGTGTGTGTACAGTGTCTGTAGTGTGTGTACAGTTTGTGTATAGTTTGTATACAGTGTCTGTAGTGTGTACAGTTTGTGTATAGTGTCTGTAGTGTGTGTACAGTTTGTGTATAGTGTCTGTAGTGTGTGTACAGTGTCTGTAGTGTGTGTACAGTGTGTGTAAAGTGTCTGTAGTGTGTGTACAGTGTCTGTAGTGTGTGTACAGTGTGTGTAAAGTGTCTGTAGTGTGTGTACAGTGTCTGTAGTGTGTGTACAGTTTGTGTATAGTTTGTATACAGTGTCTGTAGTGTGTACAGTTTGTGTATAGTGTCTGTAGTGTGTGTACAGTTTGTGTACAGTGTCTGTAGTGTGTGTACAGTTGTTGTATAGTGTGAGTACAGTGTGTGTACAGTGTCTGTAGTGTGTGTACAGTGTCTGTAGAGTGTGTACAGTGTCTGTAGTGTGTGTAGTGTGTGTACAGTTTGTGTAGTGTGTGTACAGTGTGTCTGTAGTGTGTGTACAGTGTCTGTAGTGTGTGTACAGTTAGTGTATAGTGTCTGTAGTGTGTGTACAGTGTGTACATGTCTGTAGTGTGTACAGTGTCTGTAGTGTGTGTACAGTGTGTGTAAAGTGTCTGTAGTGTGTGTACAGTGTCTGTAGTGTGTGTACAGTTTGTGTATAGTTTGTATACAGTGTCTGTAGTGTGTACAGTTTGTGTATAGTGTCTGTAGTGTGTGTACAGTTTGTGTATAGTGTCTGTAGTGTGTGTACAGTTTGTGTATAGTGTCTGTAGTGTGTGTACAGTGTCTGTAGTGTGTGTACAGTGTCTGTAGTGTGAGTACAGTGTGTGTACAGTGTCTGTAGTGTGTGTACAGTGTCTGTAGTGTGTGTACAGTGTCTGTAGTGTGTGTACAGTTTGTGTATAGTGTCTGTAGTGTGTGTACAGTGTGTGTACAGTGTCTGTAGTGTGTGTACAGTGTCTGTAGTGTGTGTACAGTGTGTGTAAAGTGTCTGTAGTGTGTGTACAGTGTCTGTAGTGTGTGTACAGTTTGTGTATAGTTTGTATACAGTGTCTGTAGTGTGTACAGTTTGTGTACAGTGTCTGTAGTGTGTGTACAGTGTGTGTAAAGTGTCTGTAGTGTGTGTACAGTGTCTGTAGTGTGTGTACAGTTTGTGTATAGTTTGTATACAGTGTCTGTAGTGTGTACAGTTTGTGTATAGTGTCTGTAGTGTGTGTACAGTTTGTGTATAGTGTCTGTAGTGTGTGTACAGTGTCTGTAGTGTGTGTACAGTGTGTGTAAAGTGTCTGTAGTGTGTGTACAGTGTCTGTAGTGTGTGTACAGTGTGTGTAAAGTGTCTGTAGTGTGTGTACAGTGTCTGTAGTGTGTGTACAGTTTGTGTATAGTTTGTATACAGTGTCTGTAGTGTGTACAGTTTGTGTATAGTGTCTGTAGTGTGTGTACAGTTTGTGTATAGTGTCTGTAGTGTGTGTACAGTGTGTGTACAGTGTCTGTAGTGTGTGTACAGTGTCTGTAGTGTGTGTACAGTTTGTGTATAGTGTCTGTAGTGTGTGTACAGTGTGTGTACAGTGTCTGTAGTGTGTGTACAGTGTCTGTAGTGTGTGTACAGTTTGTGTATAGTTTGTATACAGTGTCTGTAGTGTGTACAGTTTGTGTATAGTGTCTGTAGTGTGTGTACAGTGTGTGTACAGTGTCTGTAGTGTGTGTACAGTGTGTGTACAGTGTGTGTAGTGTGTGTACAGTGTCTGTAGTGTGTGTACAGTGTGTGTACAGTGTGTGTAGTGTGTGTACAGTGTCTGTAGTGTGTGTACAGTTTGTGTATAGTGTCTGTAGTGTGTGTACAGTGTCTGTAGTGTGTGTACAGTGTCTGTAGTGTGAGTACAGTGTGTGTACAGTGTGTGTAGTGTGTGTACAGTGTCTGTAGTGTGTGTACAGTGTGTGTAAAGTGTCTGTAGTGTGTGTACAGTGTCTGTGGTGTGTGTACAGTTTGTGTATAGTTTGTATACAGTGTCTGTAGTGTGTACAGTTTGTGTATAGTTTGTATACAGTGTCTGTAGTGTGTACAGTTTGTGTACAGTGTCTGTAGTGTGTACAGTTTGTGTACAGTGTCTGTAGTGTGTACAGTTTGTGTACAGTGTCTGTAGTGTGTGTACAGTTTGTGTATAGTGTCTGTAGTGTGTGTACAGTTTGTGTATAGTGTCTGTAGTGTGTGTACAGTTTGTGTATAGTGTCTGTAGTGTGTGTACAGTTTGTGTATAGTGTCTGTAGTGTGTACAGTTTGTGTATAGTGTCTGTAGTGTGTACAGTTTGTGTACATTGTCTGTAGTGTGTGTACAGTTTGTGTATAGTGTCTGTAGTGTGTACAGTTTGTGTATAGTGTCTGTAGTGTGTACAGTTTGTGTACAGTGTCTGTAGTGTGTGTACAGTTTGTGTACAATGTCTGTAGTGTGTGTATAGTTTGTGTACAATGTCTATAGTGTGTGTACAGTGTCTGTAGTGTGTGTACAGTGTCTGTAGTGTGTGTATAGTTTGTGTACAATGTCTATAGTGTGTGTACAGTGTCTGTAGTGTGTGTTATACTTGTTTAGTTTGTTGCCCTGTGGCCAGAGTTTATTCATGGGTGGCCGTAGCCACCACTGACCACCCCTTGGGGGCGCCCCTGCCACTGTCTCTATGGAACCGGGCAGGAATCAAGCGCGTCTCCCCTGGAGTTCTTAGTCGAGCCTGACACTTATCAGCCAATCAAAAAAGAGGCTACACAACAGCCAATCAGAAAACAGCACTATTGTATCTGGGTAAGATTTAACGCAACAACCAATGAAAAAAAAGCAGATCCTGGAATTGTTCATCATCGTCCTCGTTCACGCACAGAGAAAAGCACTGGAGCTGCGAGCATCACTATGAGCACAGAGTAAGTCATGACACAAACAGTGACCTTGTGGCTGCTGTTAGAGACGTTTCCCAGATCATCAGCAGGAGGTTTTCATCAGTGTCTGTAACTTAGCCAACAGTTTTACAGCCTGTTCACTGACAACACCTGCTCAGAACAAGTAGTCTAGGCCAGTGGTTCTCAAACTGGGGGCCCCGAGATGGTGCCAGGGGGCCCGGTTCACTGACAACACCTGCTTAGAACAAGTAGTCTAGGTTTTTGTGCTTCCACATTCTGTCATTGGTTGTGGTTGGAGGTGTCACTCTTGCTTGTCTTCAAAACTTGAGAGCCCCGATGACGTGTGTGTGTGTGTGTGTGTGTGTGTGTGTGTGTGTGTGTGTGTGTGTGTGTGTGTGTGTGTGTGTGTGTGTGTGTGTGTGTGTGTTTGTGTGTGTGTGTGTGAGTGTGTGTGTGTGTGTGTGTGTGAACTTTTCCAAGCTCTATAAGGAAAGAAAAGAAAAGCAGATCAGAAGCTTGATAAAAGAAAAGAAAGACGTGATTAATGGATGCTCACACTAAGTTCGCCGCTCGTAGCGTGTAGCGGAAGAGACGTAGAGCTCATTAGAAAAGCGCGACGTGACGCGACGGTGCTAAGTGAAACGTTTGTAAACATAAGCATTTCATCCCAGATATCTGCAGCCTGCTGTGCTGAGAGACGAGAGCATTATGTAATGATGGAGGATAATGAACTGTGTTTTGACTACAAAAGAGGGGGAGGAGCAGAGAGATAGAGAGAGAAAGAGAGAGAGAGAGAGAGAGAGAGAGAGAGAGAGAGAGAGAGAGAGAGAGAGAGTAAAGTGTAAACCTGCTCAAACAAAATCCTGCTGAGATAAAGAGGGGGGAAAAAAACAGTAGTGCCATCGTTGTCTCTCAGCGGTCTCGTGAAAAATAAAAGGCTGTTTTATTCAAATCACAGTCCTCATACCTGTGCATTTGCTCAAAAAAAAGAATGTTCCGGCGCTCCAGGTGAAACGGCGGGAACAAAAGAGGTGCATGAAAGGAAAACGATTTCAGAGATAAACGAGACGAATAGCGTGTCATTCTTTTTTCTTTTTTCTTTCCCCCGAAACCATTAAATGTTCATTTTTCCACTTCACAAAGCACTGTTGTGTTTATGCCCATTTATGGGCGCAGTGCGGCTCCGTTTGTTCTGCAGGTGTCGTGCGATGCCTTTTGAACGCACGAGGAGGTCGAACCGTCACGAGTCCTGGCCTCGCCTTCACTCAAGCGACGGCGCTTTGAGAGGTTTCAATAAAGCTGCAACCTTAACCTTTGAAGGGCAGAGAGAGCGATTACAGCACACATGAGTCTCGTTCACAGCAGCTCTGCGGTGCTTCGGTAAAAAGAGTGGAGCGGTGAGGCTCTGCTAATACAATAAAAAAGTGAAACAAAATAATAATTAAAAAAAATACTAATTCATGGTTTTTCCTGAGAACAAACACTGGTTTAAAGATCAAGGACTTGGAACTCATCAGGGAGTGTGTGTGTGTCTGTCTGTCTGTGTGTGTGTGTTTGTATGAGGGTGTATGATTGTGTGTGGGGAGGGGAGGGTGTGTGTGTGTGTGTGTGTGTGTGTGTGTGTGTGTGTGTGTGTGTGTGTGTGTGTGTGTGTGTGTGTGTGTGGGAGATGTGTGGGTGGGTGGGTAGGTAGAGGGAAGTGTGTATGAGTGTGTATGAAGGGTGTGTGGGTGAGTATGTACAGTATGGAGGTGTATGAGTGAGTGTGTGAGTGTTTATGGAGTTGTACGAGTGTGTGTGGATGAGTGTGTATGAAGGTGTGTGTGTTTGTGGGTCAGTGTGTCTGGGTGAGTATGTATGAAGGTGTGTGTGTGTGTGTGTGTGTGTGTGTGTGTGTATGTGTGGGTGTGTTTGTGTGTGTGTGTGTTTATATGAGGGTGTATGATTTTGTGTGTGTGTGTGTGTGTGTGTGTGAGAGAGAGAGAGAGAGAGAGAGAGAGAGAGAGAGAGAGAGAGAGAGAGAGAGAGAGAGAGAGAGAGAGAGCTTAGCAGCAATCCTGCCTCAGTGTTTTGTAAGAGAGCAAACAGAATGAGGTTAATTACTTTTCTGACCTCTGCTGCAGCCTAAAGAAACTCACCAGAGATGGCGGCGGCGGTGACGGTAACAGTGACGGTGGCACACGCTGAGTCGACGGCTGGAAAAGAAAGAAAAATAAAAACACAAAAACCTGCAGCAAGAGCGATGTGTTTGATGGCGTACACTTTCATACAGGAGACTGAGAGAATGAAGTGCAGCGGCGGTGGCGGCAGCGTCTACAGATGACTGTGAGCTTCAACAACATTCGAAAAATAAAGAAAAAAGGTCTAATCTGACGTCAAAACTAATATTAATCACGATTAATACAAAGACAACTTAAACATAATGAGATTCTATTCTATCACTTGATTAATGCAACGTCACAGAACACATCTGGGTTTTTAATAAACATCTGGAGAAAAAAAAAAACCCTGTACGAGCCAGAAAAGCATCACGGTTGTGAAGAACATCATTAGTTCTGATGTGTGGACGAGCTGAAGGAGGACGTGTTGATGCCACGGGGCTCGTGTGGTCAGAAACGATGGTGTAAATGATACGGGGTAGAAACGAACGGTCCCCGTGCTGCAGTCAAGCTCCATCTGTGTAGAAGCTACAAAAATACATTTGGACTTTAATCATCAGGTTCATAACTGATCTCCGCCACGAGCGAAACGCTAAAACATTTACAAATTCATCTGTTACTTCCTCTCGCTCTTTACTCGGCTACTTCAAATATTTATCTGCGGATATTAAAGAATAAAGCCACCTGTTTAAACAGGATGAGCACCGCGCATAGCAGGATTAGGTTTATACAATCGAGCTAAAATGCATAGATAAACTGCTTAGCTTAACTACATAGCTTAAAATATACTATATATAGCTTACAAATATCTAACTAAAATATAAATCTAATATATATATATATATATATATATATATATATATATATATATATATATATATATATATATAGCTAATAATACATAGCCTAGCTATATAGCTTAAAATATACTATATATATATATATACAGTATATATATAAAATTATCCTCAGTGTATCGTCAGTGTATCGTCAGTGTACCCTCGTCCTTTGTCCTGTCCAGTGCGTCTGTGTTCCTGTTCTGTGTTTATTATTTATTAAACCTATTTATTTGAAGCTATCCTGCATCTGTCTTCCTCCTCCCGGTGTGACAGAATGATCCCGTGCAAACTCGGACACGGCAGGGCGCATAAGCCGATCCCCCCAATATAAATAAATAAATAAATAAAATAACCAACTGTTAACATCAGTAACTTCTCGTCATACCGTATAAGAGGAATAAAACACTGAATCGGCTTCATCACATCACAGTAGCTGGAAAGTTTTGCCAACTGTTTTACTTTATACCTCACCCTCAGATTATAGAGATAAAGTGACATTTTTGGAATTTAATTCAGTACACGGTCACAGATATTTATTTCTTTGCTAATCCCGAAGGGTATTTTTGCGTGACTCTGAGGTAGCGTACTGTAATAGCAGCCTGTCAGGGTGTTTCGCTGCTAAGTGTTTGTCCGTTAGGGAGAAAATGTGCAGTTTTGGCAGAAAATAATGTCTCATTGCACATTCAGCAAAGTTTCTTATAAAAAAAAATCTAAAAGACTGCTATGTTTTCCAGCAGCTTGGATGATTGCCGTATGGAGGAGGATGCAGCTAGCTCAGAGGGAAACGTTTCTCCTCAACATGTGTGTGTGTGTGTGTGTGTGTGTGTGTGTGTGTGTGTGTGTGTGTGTGTGTGTGTGTGTGTGTGTGTGTGGTGACTTGACTTCCATGTGATGGAGAACACTTAAATGAGACTTTCGTCCATGACAAATTTGCTATGTGGAGAATAAATAAGTAATAAAGTCAAGACTAGTCAAGCAGGTAATCGCTAAATTGTAATAAACTACAGTCCAAGGTAGACGGTAGCTTGACCCACTCTTTATTAAGGCATGAATTAAGGGCAGAAATGTTTCTGAGGTAAATCTATACTCGTTTAATCAGACAGCACAAGGTTAAAGCTTGCAAGACACTGAAAAGTGAGAGCCCTTGGATATTAAGGACGTTTTCACACGCTGTACTCGTTCCTGCAGGAAACAGGAAGTAGGAGAGATGTGATGGATAATAACTCCGTCATAACCCTGAAGTTTATAGTCACAGTTGTAGATTTAAGAGAATACATCTGTAGATAGATAGATAGATAGATAGATAGATAGATAGATAGATAGATAGATAGATAGACAGACAGACAGACAGACAGACAGACAGACAGATATATAGACCAAAATATAGATAGACAGACAAACAGAAAGATAGATAGACAGACAAACAGAAAGATAGACAGACAGAAAAATAAATAGACAGACAGACAGACAGACAGACAGACAGACAGACAGACAGACAGACAGACAGATAGATAGATAGATAGATAGATAGATAGATAGATAGATAGATAGATAGATAGATAGATAGATAGATAGATAGATAGATAGAAGGACAGACAGATATATAGACCAAAAGATAGATAGACAGACAACAGACAGACAGACAAACTGAAAGATAGATAGATAGATAGACAGAAAAATAAATAGATAGACAGACAGACAGACAGACAGACAGACAGACAGACAGACAGACAGACAGACAGATAGATAGATAGATAGATAGACAGATAGATAGATAGATAGATAGATAGATAGATAGATAGATAGATAGATAGATAGATAGATAGATAGATAGATAGATAGATAGATAGATAGACAGACAGACAGACAGACAGACAGACAGATATATTAATAGACAGAGAGAGAGATAGATAGACAGATAGATAGACAGAAAGATAGACATACAGATAGATAGATAGATAGATAGATAGATAGATAGATAGATAGATAGATAGATAGATAGATAGATAGATAGATAGATAGATAGATAGAGCTCGTAAAAGCATGGATTACAAAACAAACTGCTGAAAACTGACAAGAAATGTAAGTGCATGAAAATCTGAAAACACAATATATATATATATAGCAATAAGAAGTGTGTTATTTAGGAGACAGAAATAAAATAGCAAAAGAAATAAATAACAACAGCAAAATGAATCATTTGTGACAAAACGATCGCCCAGGAGCATTTTTATTTATTTAGGGTTTTTTTTTTTTTTTTAATTCGAGCAGCGTTGCAGTATCAATTGCTCATTGACTCGATCAATAACAGCCAAGTGCAGTCAGGGGAAAGGACATAAACAACGAAGAATAACATAAAAATACGACCTGAAATTTTACGCTTAGCAGCAAACACTTATGGACTGCAACAATAATATCAGGAAATGTAGACGTCTGAACGATCACACCGGTATTTATATGAAGTTACATCAATTTTAGATTCTGACTGCCATAAAGTG
>NC_062540.1:20282302-20304802 GCF_022655615.1 Tachysurus fulvidraco
TCACCAAACCTGAAGTTGTAGTTATGTATTATTATTATTATTATTATTATTATTATTATTATTATTATTATTATTATTATTATTATTATTTTAGTTGAAAGTGACGCTGTATAAAGTGTTTATGTGAAATACAGGTGCATCTCAATACATTAGAATGTCGTGGAAAAGTTCATTTAGTTCAGTAATTCAACTGAAATAGTGAAACTTGTGTATTATATAAATTCAGTACACATACGTAGGCTGAAGTAGTTTAAGTCTTTGCTTCTTTTTAATTGTGATGATTTTGGCTCACATTTAAACAAAAACCCACCGATCCAACAAATCTGAAATTTGAATATGATCACATGCCAATCAACGAATCAACTCAAAACAGGTTTCCTGAGCCATCAAAATGGTCTCAATTCGGTTCACTAGGCTACACAATCATGGGGAAGACAGTCATGAGGCTGATGTGACAGTTGTCCAGAAGACAATCACAAGGAGGAAAATCCACTAACATTCATTGCCAGAGAAGCTGTTCACAGAGTTCTGTATCCAAGCAAGTTAACAGAAAGGTCAGTGGAAGGAAAAAGTGTGGAAGAAAAAGATGTACAACCACCCGAGAGAACCGCAGCCTCGCGAGGCTTGTCAAGCAAAATATGTCCTCGAGTCTGGAGGAAGGGTGGAGAAGCTCATAGCCCAAGTCGCTTGAATTCCAGTGTTAAGTTTCCACAATCTGTGATGATTTTTCATTTCCTACCGCTTATCCGAACTTCTCGGGTCACGGGGAGCCTGTGCCTATCTCAGGCATCATCGGGCATCGAGGCAGGATACACCCTGGACGGAGTGCCAACCCATCACAGGGCACACACACACACACACTCTCATTCACTCACACACACACACACACACTACGGACAATTTTCCTGAAGCCAGTGTGAAAGAACCCTGGGCTTCCACACCACCTCAGCAGTGCCACAGACTGATCACCTCCATGCCACGCAGAACTGAGGCAGTAAAGCAAAATCAGCCCCAACCAAGTATTGAGTACATATACAGTAAATTAACATACTTTCCAGAAGTCCAACATTTCACTAAAAAATGTTTTTTTTTTAATTGTTCTTATGAAGTATGGTGAATCAGTGGGTTTTTGTTAAATGTGAGCCAAAATGATCACAATTAAAGTGAAAGTGAAGTGACGGCATTAAAACAGGCTCATGCATGTGTGTGTGTGAGAGACAGAGAGAGAGAGAGAGAGAGAGAGAGAGAGAGAGAGAGAGAGAGAGAGAGAGAGAGAGAGAGGGAGGCTAGGTTGCAAGGGCAAGAAATGACGAATAGAGTTGAGGGAAAAGGCCAAGTGTCCATTCAGGAGACACCTGAGCTAAGTGATACACAATTGAACTTCTGCACAGGGAGAGGAAACACACACACACACACACACACACACACACACACACACACACACACACACACACACACACACACACCAGTACAGTCTGACAGTGACTGAAAGCTTGTGTCCTGTAATTGAACCCCTTCTGTGTGAGAGAGAATGTGAGGGAGTATTTATGTATTTGTGTGTGTGTGTGTGTGTGTGTGTGTGTGTGTGTGTGTGTGTGTGTGTGTGTGTGTGTGTGTGTGTGTGTGTGAGATAATCTATCCTTTAAAGTGAATTTGTCTTTGAAGAGAATTTGATGTGTAATACTTTATCATTATTTGTAAATTCTGCATATTAATAATAAATAAATCTATGATCTAAACAGATTTGCTTTATTTTCCAGAAGCTCACTGCTCAGTTGCAGTTCGAGTAACACACTTAAATATTCATGAATATGTTGTCGTGTGGGAGAAAAACAATATTTGGCATCGTTATTTCTTCAGAATTAAGCTCTCTAATGTGCCAGAGATTCTCCATACAAGCACCTTAACCTGTGTGGCAGAAATATCGCTGCAATTCGGGAAAATAAGCGATAATTAAATTCCTCTCATCGCAGAAGATAACTGCTTCTATAATTAATACCAAGTATTTGAGCTTCAGGAGAAAGCCCAGGATTGGCACAGAGATTTCCTTTTCTCTGTGTGAATATTAGAAAACGTTCGTGTCATAAAGTGTGTGTGTATAAACCTTTCGCTGCAGGTTAAGGCCGGCTTTACTGCTGAGCGATTCTCTATATTCGATAATGCTTTCGCGTTCTGGATTCTCATTGGTCAGAAGTCGTTGATTCTTTTCCTGTTGTCGTGAATTATACTATTTTTCTTTCAGTACGGTCTTGACTCCGCCCCCTTTTTTGATCTTCTGCTTGTGTAGTGATCGCGTGTGCTGGTTTAGTCGGTTGTCTATCATCGGGTTGTTGTTTATGTGCGTTTCAATGCGCACTGAGATCCATTTCTAGGGAGACTTTCCTATGCGCCGGTGTAAAATGATGTTTGCATGGCAAGTAATACAATTAAATAAATAAATAAATAAATAAATAAATAAATAAATAAATAAATAAATAACGGGGGCACGGTGACTTAGTAGTTAGCACATTCGCCTCACACCTACAGGGTTGGGGGTTCGATTCCCGCCTCCACCTTGTGTGTGTGGAGTTTGCATGTTCTCCCCGTGCCTCGGGGGTTTCCTCTGGATACTCCGGTTTCCTCCCCCGGTCCAAAGACATGCATGGTAGGTTGATTGGAATCTCTGGAAAATTGTCCGTAGTGTGTGTGTGTGTGTGAGTGAATGAGAGTGTGTGTGTGTGTGATCTGCGATGGGTTGGCACTCCGTCCAGGGTGTATCCTGCCTCGATGCCCGATGACACCTGAGATAGGCACAGGCTCCCCGTGACCCGAGAAGTTCGGATAAGCGGTAGAAAATGAATGAATGAATGAATGAATGAATGAATGAATAACAATACATAATATTAAATAGTCATGGGTTTGATTAATAGTATCAAAAATATTATTTCTGTGTGTATATACAGAATATTCTTCTCCTATTTCATTTCTTTTAGAAGTGTTTAAGGACTTTCCACTATGCCGTAAAAATGAGCGATTACGATCCACACTCAGCCTTAAAGTGCACTTAATCCGGCATTTCCTTCGGAGCTCTGGAGAGCAGGACCGACTCGTCGCTCTTTCGTTCGGATATCCGACGGAACCGCGCTTTTCTTTAAGAAGCACTTTCAAAAAATTCACTTTAAATTTCTTGAACTTTTGAACACACAGATTTTGAGTCCAACTCATCTGAGCTGCGATGTAAAGACTCGTTAAAAAAATTGTTTATTCAAAGAACCCAGTCAAAGAAAAATGAAAAATTTCAATCAGTCGTTTTCCTGTCTTCCAGCCACAACCCCAATTTCGCAGGTGTTTATATGAAAAGAACGTCGGGTTCGAGTTGAAAATGCCGCAGGAATCGCCGAATCTATTCCACAAGCCTCGATTGCATGCAATTTTCCCCTTGAACAATCATCTGGCTGGTCATCAAACGCCGATCGATAACCGCAAATAAAGACAGAAAGCACTTCAATATCATTTTTGCTCAGCGCGCTATAATCACGCAAACTAAAACATGGTTATTGGCTTATTTATTTTTCATTCTGTTTATGTGCAGCGTTTTAGTTTTTTGCCTCTGCTGTTATTGGTTGGTAAATAATGAAAAGTCGAAGCTTTCTACGGAGTTGCACGATGCCGATTTTGTATAAATGTGAAACAAATATTGTGTGAGTTCGATGTAAAGTAAGTTAAATGATATATTTTAGACATAAAAATCATGCGTCCAGACGACCTTCTATAAAAATGGTGTCTTTATTTATTTATTTATTTATTTACATTATAATGCTTTTTTTATTTTTTTTACGAAGGCAATATGCTAGGCTCCTATTAGACTTATTCCAGTTCTCACCATCGTCTCATTCATGCATCACTGTACCAGTGTCTTGTTTCTGCTTCTTCAGTTTGCATTTTCTGCACTTGATTTTTTATTTTTTTTTTCAGCTCGTGTTTAGAAGTGGTGATCTGTTGAAAAACTCCGTCTTAGATGTTTCTACTCGTTATTTACATCGTCTGCAGAACATGAGAGGATGAGACAGACAGATGGAAGAGAGAGACAGAGAAAGACAGAGAGAGATAGAAAGAGATAGACAGACAGACAGACAAGGAGAAGTAAGAGATAGATAGAGTAAGAGATAGAGAGAGTGACAGACAGACAGAGGGATCTGAGACAGACAGACGGATAAGTGAGAGAGAGATAGAAAGAGACAGACATACAGACAGAGAGAAGTGAGAGAGACAGACAGACAGATAAATGAGAGAGAGAGAGAAATGAGAGATAGAGAGAGAGAGATAGACAGACAGATAAGTGTGAGTGAGAGAGAGAGAGATAGAAAGAGACAGACATACAGACAGAGAGAAGTGAGAGAGACAGACAGATAAATGAGAGAGAGAGAGAGCGAGAGAGAGAGAGAGAGAGAGTGAGACGTGAGAGAGAGAAAGAGAGAAGTGAGAGAGAGAAAGAGAGAAGTGAGAGAGAGATAGAGAGAGAGAAGTGAGAAAGAGAGAAAGAGAGAGAAAGAGAGAAGTGAGAGAGAGAGAGAAGAGAGAGAGAGAGAAGTGAGAAAGATAGAGAGAGAGAGAAGTGAGAGAGAGATAGAGAGAGAAAAAGAGAAGTGAGAGAGAGAAGTGAGAGACAGAAAGAGAGAAGTGAGAGAGAGAAAGAGAGAAGTGAGAAAGAGAGAGAGAGAAGTGAGAAAGAGAGAGAGAGAAGTGAGAAAGAGAGATAGAGAGAGAAAGAGAGAGGTGAGAGAGAGAGAAGTGAGAGACAGAAAGAGAGAAGTGAGAGAGAGAAAGAGAGAAGTGAGAAAGAGAGAGAGAGAAGTGAGAAAGAGAGAGAGAGAAGTGAGAAAGAGAGATAGAGAGAGAAAGAGAGAGGTGAGAGAGAGAGAGAGAGAGAGAGAGAGAGAGAGAGAGAGAGAGAGAGAGAGAGAGAGAGAAAGAGAGAGGTGAGAGAGATAGAGGGAGAGAGAGAGAAAATAGAGAGAAAAACAAACAGCTAGTTTTTGGTTCCATCTGTCAGACTCACCACCTGAAACCTACCATCTCTGTCTTTACACACAGATCAGAACATCCAGACAGCGAGCTTTTATCATCGCTAACAGACAAACACCAGTTAAACCGTCTATTCAGTTCAGACAGGACAATAAGTCCAGATCAGTTACAGTATATCCTCCAAGAACACAAGACTTTGTACCATATTCAAATCAGACCCCATCCGTCCCACCAAACTTACTTTACTCTCCTGGAGTGTGATAAAGGTATCGGAGTCAGGGGTTGTTTATATGCTCAAGTCATCAGATAAATCAACTCTCGAGCTGATGAGCAAACGGAGAGCAACTGACCACATTTACACTCTGCATGCAGTCCTCCTTAAACAGCTTCACCAAACAAAGACATGCTTTCTATTCAGTTTGGCATGACGGTCTCTTCCAAAAACTAGTCCAGAGCAGAATATGAGGAAAGATATACGACACTATAAAGGACATGTACATCATGCTGTGTGTAACAGCCATTTCGACAGAAGCCCTTCCTACACGCCATAGGGTAACCCTCACTGGAATTCTAGCATCTTCCTACATCTTGCTACTTCCAGGATTCATTCATTCATTTTCTACCGCTTATCCGGACTTCCCGGGTCACGGGGAGCCTGTGCCTATCTCAGGCGTCATCGGACATCGAGGCAGGATACACCCTGGACGGAGTGCCAACCCATCACAGGGCACACACACACTCTCATTCACTCACACACTCACACACTACGGACAATTTTCCAGAGATGCCAATCAACATATCATGCATGTCTTTGGACCGGGGGAGGAAACCGGAGTACCCGGAGGAATCCCCCCGAGGCACGGGGAGAACATGCAAACTCCACACACACAAGGCGAAGGCGGGAATCGAACCCTGGACCCTGGACCATGTTTGCTTCAAGCCAACGGCAACACCAGATTGCAAAATATTGCTGATTTATCTCAGTGTACCGAGCCACAGTTATTTGTATGTTTTTGGATTATACTGTAATACATGTTTATTACTGCTCTGGATTTTGCATATTGATTTGGATTCGTTTGCCTGAATCGTTATCAAACACAATATTCTGCACATGGATCCTTCAGCATCTTCATTACACTGTGTTAAAATCACTGACAAACAAAGAAATCATTATTTGATTTATTTATTTATTTATTTATTTATTTATTTTACCAGACCATAGGAGTTCATCAGGGCTGTAGCCTGAGCCCAAAGTTATTCAATATTTTCATTATTAAACTAGCTACAACCCTTCAGGAATCATCCTGCCCTAAACTGACCCTCGGTGGTAGAGAAATTAAACAACTGCTAGATGCCGATAACCTGCCGCTGCTGTCGCTGATGAGGACGGAATACACGGAAACCCCGCGGTTACACAATTACAGTTCCAACTGTGCTTCACCTATAAATATCGAGTTCAAACTGATTGAATTCTGAAAGAAAAACAAGAAAAATATTTTTAAACTTAAGCTTCACTAACAGCGATGTTGTTTTTTTTAACGGTCTGACTGCAGAACCTCTGCATCTGGACAGTTTAACATGGTGCTAAAGGATCTGAGGGGCCGAGAAGGTTCGGAGAGCTTTCACCAGCATCACAAAACCTCCGTCTGTATTCGACGTCACTGGTAAACTGAGACAGAGAATAAACTTATTATCATTAAACCAATTCCATTCTATTTCAATGGAATCTGGGGCCCCGAAAATATCGACTAAATTGTTATTCTTGGGACACACTGGACTTTGATTTAATGACAAATAATACAACAAGCTCAGATGTTACAAGTTCCTTGTTACGGGTACCACCCCTGTATCGATAGCTCCGCCCACACGTACATACGTAACCCAGGCGACTAACGGAAAGAAACGTGTCTTTATCATAGCTGAAGGGAAGAACAATACGATTGTAGATAAACAAACAAGCAAAAATGCCACACAAGCATAATGATGTAAAGGACAAAGGCATATATTAGTTCTGTGTAACAAAGCAAAACCAACGTTACTCACCTATCGAGAAGGAAAAAAGCGCCTCGGCGTCTTAAGTAAAGTCGGCCACATATTCACAGGTCGGAGTTTCCCCGAGTCGATAACTCCTGAGCTAAACGCTGTTACTACACAAAACGCGGTTGTAGCTGCCTCTCTACATTACTACGATAGAAAAGAGGTGTTATTTGTGTAGTAACAGCGTTTAGCTCAGGAGTTATTGACTCGGGAAACTCCAACCTGTGAATATGTGGCCAACTTCCTGCTCCTTCAGTTCTCTCCAGCGCTGGAAAGCTGATCCTATATTAACACGTCCTACTTCTTGTCCTTATCGTAAGTCTTTCTTCTCTTTCGTTCTTTGTTTTTATCCTCCATGTCGATGTTAAAACCGCTTTCTGCTAATGTCACACACGCGCACTGAACAAGACACGCCCCTTCCTGACAAGACAATATCTGACAATATCGACAAGACACACCCCTTTCTGCTCATTGGCTACACATTAGTTTTGTTTTTTGTTTAGTTTATGGCCCGACAGTTTTCTGAAGCATTTCTGAAGACCCCACCTTTAACACACATCGCCTAATTTAACGGAAGTTACTTTGAACAAATGATGCCACGTTTACAAAAAACAAACAATTACCTTTTCTTGTTATTTCTCCCGCTTTTGTCTCTTTTTTTTTCGTACGCATCGAGATTTTGCTATCTTTGAAGGATTGTGAGCAGTTTCCTGATAACGAGCTAGGCACCAGAAGTGGAACGTGACGTATCCGAGCGCTAATTCACCCTGGCGGATTTCTCATGTGCGACATTAAACTAGCCGTGTGCGGCGTCTGGAGTTTGTCAATGGCAGAATAAGACGCCGAGGAGCATTAAAGCTATCTAGCATTACTAATAGGTCCATTTAGTCTCATCGGTATGAAACACAGTACTTACACAACAGCCTTAATCAATAAACACACTCTGTAAAGTGTGCACACGCACTCATAAAGACCTGAACACACACACACACACACACACACACACACACACACACACACACACACACACACACACTGCAGCGTGTAGCCGAACACATTGCCAACGTTTTCCCACATCATATCGATTCAGCTTTCACTGAGAAAGAGTTCTTCAGCAGTGCGGATGATGATGATGATGATGATGATGATGATGATGATGATGATGTGAAGGGTTTCAGATGTGTGTAGCAAAATGTAAATGTGGTACAAAAAATAGAAACTAGCGATAAAACTGAAAAAAATATCTATTAAAGTGAGAACTCGAAATTTTCATGAGTTTGTTGTATAATTATTGCTGTTGTGGTTGGTTTTGTGGTGTGGTTTTTGATGTTGTGTTGTTGAGTTTGTGTTTTTTGGTGTTGTTTAATGTTGTATTTGTGGTGTTGTGCTTGGTTTTGTTGAGTGTGTGTGATTTGTGGCATTGTGTTTGGTTTTGTTGTGTGTGTGTGTGTGTGTGTGTGTGTGTGTGTGTGTGTGTGTGTGTGTGTGTGTGTGTGTGATTTGTGGTATTGTGTTTGGTTTTCTTGTGTGTGTGATTTGTGGTATTGTGTTTGGTTTTGTTGTGTGTGTGATTTGTGGTATTGTGTTCGTTTTGGTGTGTGTGTTGTGTGTGTGTGTGAGTTTGTCTGTGTGTGTGTGGTGTGTGTGTTTGTGATTTGGTGTATTGTGTTTGTTTTGTTGAGTGTGTGGTGATTTGCGGCATTGTGTTTGGGTTTTGTGTGTGTGTTGTGTTGTTGTGTGTGTGTTTGTGTGTGTGAGATTTGTGGTATTGTGTTTGGTTTTGTTGAGTGTGTGTGATTTGCGGCATTGTGTTTGGTTTTGTTGTGTGTGTGTGTGTGTGTGTGTGTGTGTGTGTGTGTGTGTGTGTGTGTGTGTGTGATTTGTGGTATTGTGTTTGGTTTTCTTGTGTGTGTGATTTGTGGTGTTGTGCTTGATTTTGTTGAGTGTGTGTGATTTGTGGTATCGTGTTTGGTTTTGTTGAGTGTGTGTGATTTGCGGCATTGTGTTTGGTTTTGTTGTGTGTGTGTGTGTGTGTGTGTGTGTGTGTGTGTGTGTGTGTGTGTGTGTGTGTGTGTGTGTGTGTGATTTGTGGTATTGTGTTTGGTTTTGTTGAGTGTGTGTGATTTGCGGCATTGTGTTTGGTTTTGTTGTGTGTGTGTGTGTGTGTGTGTGTGTGTGTGTGTGTGTGTGTGTGTGTGTGTGTGTGTGTGTGATTTGTGGTATTGTGTTTGGTTTTGTTGAGTGTGTGTGATTTGTGGCATTGTGTTTGGTTTTGTTGTGTGTGTGTGTGTGTGTGTATGTGTGTGTGTGTGTGTGTGATTTGTGGTATTGTGTTTGGTTTTCTTGTGTGTGTGATTTGTGGTGTTGTGCTTGGTTTTGTTGAGTGTGTGTGATTTGCGGCATTGTGTTTGGTTTTGTTGTGTATGTGTGTGTGTGTGTGTGTGTGTGTGTGTGTGTGTGTGTGTGATTTGTGGTATTGTGTTTGGTTTTCTTGTGTGTGTGATTTGTGGTGTTGTGCTTGGTTTTGTTGAGTGTGTGTGATTTGTGGCATTGTGTTTGGTTTTGTTGTGTGTGTGTGTGTGTGTGTGTGTGTGTGTGTGTGTGTGTGTGTGTGTGTGTGTGATTTGTGGTATTGTGTTTGGTTTTGTTGAGTGTGTGTGATTTGCGGCATTGTGTTTGGTTTTGTTGTGTGTGTGTCTGTGTGTGTGTGTGTGTGTGTGTGTGTGTGTGTGTGTGTGTGTGTGTGTGTGTGTGTGTGTGTGATTTGTGGTATTGTGTTTGGTTTTCTTGTGTGTGTGATTTGTGGTGTTGTGCTTGGTTTTGTTGAGTGTGTGTGATTTGTGGCATTGTGTTTTTTTGTGTGTTTTTGTGTGTGTGTGTGTGTGTGTGTGTGTGTGTGTGTGTGTGTGTGTGTTTTGGGTTTGGGTTTTGGTTTTGTGTGTGTGTGTGTGTGTGTGTGTTTGTGTGTTTTGTTTTTGTTTTTTTTGTTTTTGTGTTTTGTGGTTTTGTGTTTGGTTTTGTTGTGTGTGTGTGTTTTGGGGTTTTGTGTTTGGTTTTGTTGTGTGTGTGTGTGTGTGTGTGTGTGTGTGTGTGTGTGTGTGTGTGTGTGTGTGATTTGTGGTATTGTGTTTGGTTTTCTTGTGTGTGTGATTTGTGGTATTGTGTTTGGTTTTGTTGTGTGTGTGATTTGTGGTATTGTGTTCGGTTTTGGTGTGTGTGTGTGTGTGTGTGTGTGTGTGTGTGTGTGTGTGTGTGTGTGTGTGTGTGTGTGTTTTGTGGTGTTGCAATCAGTGGCATGGTTTTGTGGTGCTCGCCATCACTTGTGTTAATAAGATTAACACTGAACAATTTAAAAGCTTCGGTTCTGTTGTGTTCTGTTGTGTTGTGATCACACATCATTGTGTTGCTGTTTAACACAAAACTGAACGGAAAATCGAACGGAATAACACAAAACTGAACACTAAACCAAACACACCACAACACTGAACACTAAACCAAACACAACACCACAACACTGAACACTAAACCAAACACAACACCACAACACTGAACACTAAACCAAACACAACACCACAACACTGAACACTAAACCAAACACAACACCACAACACTGAACACTAAACCAAACACAACACCACAACACTGAACACTGAACCAAACACAACACCACAACACTGAACACTAAACCAAACACAACACCACAACACTGAACACTGAACCATACACAACACCACAACACTGAACACTAAACCAAACACAACACCACAACACTGAACACTAAACCAAACACAACACCACAACACTGAACACTGAACCAAACACAACACCACAACACGGAACACTGAACCAAACACAACACCACAACACTGAATACTAAACCAAACACAACACCACAACACTGAACACTGAACCAAACACAACACCACAACACAACACTAAATCAAACACAACACCACAACACTGAACACTGAACCAAACACAACACCACAACACTGAACACTGAACCAAACACAACACCACAACACTGAACACTGAACCAAACACAACACCACAACACTGAACACTAAACCAAACACAACACCACAACACTGAACACTAAACCAAACACAACACCACAACACTGAACACTAAACCAAACATACACAACACTGAACACTAAACCAAACACAACACCACAACACTGAACACTGAACCAAAACACAACACCACAACACTGAACACTGAACCATACACAACACCACAAAACTGAACACTTAAACATACTCAACACCACAAAACTGAACAATTAACCAAACACAACACCACAACACTGAACACTAAACCAAACACAACACCACAACACTGAACACTAAACCAAACACAACACCACAACACTGAACACTAAACCAAACACAACACCACAACACTGACACTGAACCAAACACAACACCACAACACTGAACACTAAACCAAACACAACACCACAACACTGAACACTAACCAAACACAACTCCACAAAACTGAACACTGAACCAATCACAACACCACAACACTGAACACTAAACCAAACACAACACCACAACACTGAACACTGAACCATACACAACACCACAACACTGAACACTAAACCAAACACAACACCACAACACTGAACACTAAACCAAACACAACACCACAACACTGAACACTGAACCAAACACAACACCACAACACTGAACACTGAACCAAACACAACACCACAACACTGAAAACTAAACCAAACACAACACCACAACACTGAACACTGAACCAAACACAACACCACAACACAACACTAAATCAAACACAACACCACAACACTGAACACTGAACCAAACACAACACCACAACACTGAACACTGAACCAAACACAACACCACAACACTGAACACTGAACCAAACACAACACCACAACACTGAACACTAAACCAAACACAACACCACAACACTGAACACTAAACCAAACACAACACCACAACACTGAACACTAAACCAAACATACACAACACTGAACACTAAACCAAACACAACACCACAACACTGAACACTGAACCAAACACAACACCACAACACTGAACACTGAACCATACACAACACCACAAAACTGAACACTGAACCAAACACAACACCACAACACTGATCACTAAACCAAAAACAACACCACAACACTGAACACTAAACCAAACACAACACCACAACACTGAACACTAAACCAAACACAACACCACAACACTGAACACTAAACCAAACACAACACCACAACACTGAACACTAAACCAAACACAACACCACAACACTGAACACTAAACCAAACACAACACCACAACACTGAACACTAAACCAAACACAACACCACAACACTGAACACTGAACCAAACACAACACCACAACACTGAACACTAAACCAAACACAACACCACAACACTGAACACTGAACCAAACACAACACCACAACACTGAACACTAAACCAAACACAACACCACAACACTGAACACTAAACCAAACGTACCACAACACTGAACACTAAACCAAACACAACACCACAACACTGAACACTAAACCAAACACAACACCACAACACTGAACATTAAACCAAACACAACACCAAAACACTGAACACTAAACCAAACATACACAACACTGAACACTAAACCAAACACAACACCACAACACTGAACACTGAACCAACACAACACCACAACACTGAACACTAAACCAAACACAACACCACAACACTGAACACTAAACCAAACACAACACCACAACACTGAACACTAAACCAAACATACACAACACTGAACACTAAACCAAACACAACACCACAACACTGAACACTGAACCAAACACAACACCACAACACTGAACACTGAACCAAACACAACACCACAACACTGAACACTGAACCAAACACAACACCACAAAACTGAACACTGACCCAAACACAACACCACAACACTGAACACTGAACCAAACACAACACCACAACACTGAACACTGAACCAAACACAACACCACAACACGGAACACTGAACCAAACACAACACCACAACACTGAATACTAAACCAAACACAACACCACAACACTGAACACTGAACCAAACACAACACCACAACACAACACTAAATCAAACACAACACCACAACACTGAACACTGAACCAAACACAACACCACAACACTGAACACTGAACCAAACACAACACCACAACACTGAACACTGAACCAAACACAACACCACAACACTGAACACTAAACCAAACACAACACCACAACACTGAACACTAAACCAAACACAACACCACAACACTGAACACTAAACCAAACATACACAACACTGAACACTAAACCAAACACAACACCACAACACTGAACACTGAACCAAACACAACACCACAACACTGAACACTGAACCATACACAACACCACAAAACTGAACACTGAACCAAACACAACACCACAACACTGATCACTAAACCAAACACAACACCACAACACTGAACACTAAACCAAACACAACACCACAACACTGAACACTAAACCAAACACAACACCACAACACTGAACACTAAACCAAACACAACACCACAACACTGAACACTGAACCAAACACAACACCACAACACTGAACACTAAACCAAACACAACACCACAACACTGAACACTAAACCAAACACAACACCACAACACTGAACACTGAACCAAACACAACACCACAACACTGAACACTAAACCAAACACAACACCACAACACTGAACACTGAACCATACACAACACCACAACACTGAACACTAAACCAAACACAACACCACAACACTGAACACTAAACCAAACACAACACCACAACACTGAACACTGAACCAAACACAACACCACAACACGGAACACTGAACCAAACACAACACCACAACACTGAATACTAAACCAAACACAACACCACAACACTGAACACTGAACCAAACACAACACCACAACACAACACTAAATCAAACACAACACCACAACACTGAACACTGAACCAAACACAACACCACAACACTGAACACTGAACCAAACACAACACCACAACACTGAACACTGAACCAAACACAACACCACAACACTGAACACTAAACCAAACACAACACCACAACACTGAACACTGAACCATACACAACACCACAAAACTGAACACTAAACCAAACATACACAACACTGAACACTAAACCAAACACAAACACCACAAAACTGAACACTGAACCAAACACAACACCACAACACTGAACACTGAACCATACACAACACCACAAAACTGAACACTGAACCAAAACACAACACCACAACACTGATCACTAACCAAAAAACAACACCACAACACTGAACACTAAACCAACACAACACCACAACACTGAACACTGAACCAAACACAACACCACAACACTGAACACTAAACCAAACACAACACCACAACACTGAACACTAAACCAAACACAACACCACAACACTGAACACTAAACCAAACACAACACCACAACACTGAACACTAAACCAAACACAACACCACAACACTGAACACTGAACCAAACACAACACCACAACACTGAACACTAAACCAAACACAACACCACAACACTGAACACTGAACCAAACACAACACCACAACACTGAACACTAAACCAAACACAACACCACAACACTGAACACTAAACCAAACGTACCACAACACTGAACACTAAACCAAACACAACACCACAACACTGAACACTAAACCAAACACAACACCACAACACTGAACATTAAACCAAACACAACACCAAAACACTGAACACTAAACCAAACATACACAACACTGAACACTAAACCAAACACAACACCACAACACTGAACACTGAACCAAACACAACACCACAACACTGAACACTAAACCAAACACAACACCACAACACTGAACACTAAACCAAACACAACACCACAACACTGAACACTAAACCAAACACACACAACACTGAACACTAAACCAAACACAACACCACAACACTGAACACTGAACCAAACACAACACCACAACACTGAACACTGAACCAAACACAACACCACAACACTGAACACTGAACCAAACACAACACCACAAAACTGAACACTGACCCAAACACAACACCACAACACTGAACACTGAACCAAACACAACACCACAACACTGAACACTGAACCAAACACAACACCACAACACGGAACACTGAACCAAACACAACACCACAACACTGAATACTAAACCAAACACAACACCACAACACTGAACACTGAACCAAACAATACACCACAACACTGAACACTAAACCAAACACACCACAACACTGAACACTAAACCAAACATACACAACACTGAACACTAAACCAAACACACCACAACACTGAACACTAAACCAAACACACCACAAAACTGAACACTAAACCAAACACACCACAACACTGAACACTAAACCAAACACAACACCACAAAACTGAACACTAAACCAAACACAACACCACAAAACTGAACACTAAACCAAACGCACCATAACACTGAAAAACTAAACCAAACACAACACCACAAAATCCCACCCTAAACCAAACACAACACCACAACACTGATCACTAAACCAAACACAACACCACAACACTGAACACTAAACCAAACACAACACCACAACACTGAACACTAAACCAAACACAACACCACAACACTGAACACTAAACCAAACACAACACCACAACACTGAACACTAAACCAAACACAACACCACAACACTGAACACTAAACCAAACACAACACCACAACACTGAACACTAAACCAAACACAACACCACAACACTGAACACTAAACCAAACACAACACCACAACACTGAACACTAAACCAAACACAACACCACAACACTGAACACTGAACCAAACACAACACCACAACACTGAACACTAAACCAAACACAACACCACAACACTGAACACTGAACAAAACACAACACCACAACACTGAACACTAAACCAAACACAACACCACAACACTGAACACTAAACCAAACACAACACCAAAACACTGAACACTAAACCAAACATACACAACACTGAACACTAAACCAAACACAACACCACAACACTGAACACTGAACCAAACACAACACCACAACACTGAACACTAAACCAAACACAACACCACAACACTGAACACTAAACCAAACACAACACCACAACACTGAACACTAAACCAAACATACACAACACTGAACACTAAACCAAACACAACACCACAACACTGAACACTGAACCAAACACAACACCACAACACTGAACACTGAACCAAACACAACACCACAACACTGAACACTAAACCAAACACAACACCACAACACTGAACACTAAACCAAACACAACACCACAACACTGAACACTAAACCAAACATACACAACACTGAACACTAAACCAAACACAACACCACAACACTGAACACTGAACCAAACACAACACCACAACACTGAACACTAAACCAAACACAACACCACAACACTGAACACTAAACCAAACACAACACATAAACACTGAACACTAAACCAAACATACACAACACTGAACACTAAACCAAACACAACACCACAACACTGAACACTGAACCAAACACAACACCACAACACTGAACACTAAACCAAACACAACACCACAACACTGAACACTAAACCAAACACAACACCACAACACTGAACACTAAACCAAACATACACAACACTGAACACTAAACCAAACACAACACCACAACACTGAACACTGAACCAAACACAACACCACAACACTGAACACTAAACCAAACACAACACCACAACACTGAACACTAAACCAAACACAACACCACAACACTGAACACTAAACCAAACATACACAACACTGAACACTAAACCAAACACAACACCACAACACTGAACACTAAACCATACACAACACCACAAAACTGAACACTGACCCAAACACAACACCACAACACTGAACACTGAACCAAACACAACACCACAACACTGAACACTGAACCAAACACAACACCACAACACGGAACACTGAACCAAACACAACACCACAACACTGAATACTAAACCAAACACAACACCACAACACTGAACACTGAACCAAACACAACACCACAACACAACACTAAATCAAACACAACACCACAACACTGAACACTGAACCAAACACAACACCACAACACTGAACACTGAACCAAACACAACACCACAACACTGAACACTGAACCAAACACAACACCACAACACTGAACACTAAACCAAACACAACACCACAACACTGAACACTAAACCAAACACACCACAACACTGAACACTAAACCAAACACAACACCACAACACTGAACACTAAACCAAACATACACAACACTGAACACTAAACCAAACACAACACCACAACACTGAACACTGAACCAAACACAACACCACAACACTGAACACTGAACCATACACAACACCACAAAACTGAACACTGAACCAAACACAACACCACAACACTGATCACTAAACCAAACACAACACCACAACACTGAACACTAAACCAAACGTACCACAACACTGAACACTAAACCAAACACAACACCACAACACTGAACACTAAACCAAACACAACACCACAACACTGAACACTAAACCAAACACAACACCACAACACTGAACACTGAACCAAACACAACACCACAACACTGAACACTGAACCAAACACAACACCACAACACTGAACACTAAACCAAACACACCACAACACTGAACACTGAACCAAACACAACACCACAACACTGAACACTGAACCAAACACAACACCACAACACTGAACACTAAACCAAACACACCACAACACTGAACACTGAACCAAACACAACACCACAACACTGAAAACTGAACCAAACACAACACCACAACACAACACTAAACCAAACACAACACCACAACACTGAACACTGAACCAAACACAACACCACAACACTGAACACTGAACCAAACACAACACCACAACACTGAACACTAAACCAAACACACCACAACACTGAACACTAAACCAAACATACACAACACTGAACACTAAACCAAACACACCACAACACTGAACACTAAACCAAACACACCACAAAACTGAACACTAAACCAAACACACCACAACACTGAACACTAAACCAAACACAACACCACAAAACTGAACACTAAACCAAACACAACACCACAAAACTGAACACTAAACCAAACGCACCATAACACTGAAAAACTAAACCAAACACAACACCACAAAATCCCACCCTAAACCAAACACAGTACCACAAAACCAAACACAACATCCACAGCGTGTGTGGTTCTGTTACAGTATCTCAGCACACACTGTTTCCTACATGGAGATATCTTTAGGACCTTCAGTGTGATGGGAAATAACTAACACGGGAAGAAAAGGAAACTTTCTTTAAACTCTACTCCAGAAACTTTATTAGAACATATGAGGTTTTCTGAGAAGGCGTTCAGGTGACATCAGGAGCGCGACACGGCGGCGCCCAGAGACGGTGTTGGCTTCGTCACACTTCACAGGAGAAGCGCACTGATGAGCTGCGAGGTGTCACTGAGGTGTGTGAGAGCAGCTGATGATGGACTGACAGTTGATGGGAAAACGTCAAGGAATACGGATCTATCAGCGCAGGAGTGGCGGCATTAGCATGGTGTGTCACATACGTCGGAAACTCTCTGCTTTATCGTCTGACAAAACACTCCCTCATGGTGCAGTGGCATTCGTTCATCTCTGTCTTTCACTCGCGCTACCTCTCTTTATTCCTTTTTCTGAGTCTAACACACTTCCTGTACGACTCGGTTACGTACCACCGCTTCATGTGGTCTATCTATCTATCTATCTATCTATCTATCTATCTATCTATCTATCTATCTATCTATCTATCTATCTCTAACTTTTTCTTTCTTTCTTTCTTTCTTTCTTTCTTTCTTTCTTTCTTTCTTTCTTTCTTTCTTTCTTTCTTTCTTTTCAACAACCTCTCTATTTATCTTTCCCCTTCTCCTCACTATATCATCTTGACTCCTGTATCCATCAGTTAAACAGAGTTACTCACCGGAATGACGTGTCATCTCTTTGTATCTGACGACATGACATGGTGTGGGACACCGTGTGAGACACCGTGTGAGACACAGTGACCTGTGAGACACCGTGACCTGTGAGACTTTGTGACCTTTGAGACACGGTGTCCTGTGAAAGGTTGTTAAGGTGTGTCTGTGTGTGTGTGTGTGTGGGGGGGGTGTTATTCTGAGGGAATGTACTATACAGTATATGTAAGATACACACACATCTGTAGAGAACCCGTGTGTGTGTGTTTGTGTGTGTGTGTGTGTGTGTGTGTGTTTGTGTGTGTGTGTGTGTGTGTGTGTGTGAATTGCTCTCATCTTTTTTGAAAGCTGTATCTTCTCTCTCTCTCTCTCTCTCTCTCTCTCTCTCTCTCTCTCTCTCTCTCTCAGAAGCTCTAACACACACACACACACACACACACACACACACACACACACACATGAAAAGAACTAATAAACAGGTAATTACTGTGTAAGGTCACACGTACACACAGTTGTGTGTGCGTGTGTGTGTGTGTGTGTGTGTGTGTGTGTGTGTGTGTGTGTGCACTCTGATAAAACAGACCTTAACTAATAACAATAGATTCCAGTTAGAAATAAACAAGGCCATCAATTTCAGACACAAATTGCATTGAACTTTGTAAATCCCAACCAAACTCGCACGACTCCGTGAAGCTTAATGAACAATTTATCTCAATGAGTTTGTTTCGTTCACATTATTCAGCAGTAAAGGTTTTAATTTTGTCGCCTCGCACGTTCATTCCTCTCGCGAACGACTGCCGAGACGGAGCCGATTTCAGATCGCGCTTTATCTTCACACTTTATTGTTTTTATGTTGTGGGGAAGCAGAGCAGAGCTTTTCTCACCTTATTAAATCACACACGTGCTGCGACGCCGGGGACAAATAATCAACTACAACACAGCGCTACTGTCGCTGCTCAGTGACCGAGCCTCGGGAAGCCTTTTATTCCTCTCCGTTTTGACTCGATAAAGAACGAGACATCATATTTTTATCCATTTACAGTTACATTCCTGCAAAACAGATTATTTCCTCTTTACAGCAGCTATAAGCTCCAGTCATTACCTCACCGGTCTCTTGTTTTGTTTATTTTTGTTTGTTCTGTCTTGTTCAATGTTTTTTTTTGTTTTGTTACATCTGGTGATATTTTTTGTTCCATCTTGTTCAGCAGCATTTGTTCTTATTTGTCCTGTTCATATTCACTCACTCATTTATTTCCTACCGCTTATCCGACTTCTCGGGTCACGGGGAGCCTGTGCCTATCTCAGGTGTAATCGGGCTTCGAGGCAGGATACACCCTGGACGGAGTGCCAACCCATCACAGGGCACACACACACTCTCATTCACTCACACACTCACACACTATGGACAATTTTCCAGAGATGCCAATCAACCTACCATGCATGTCTTTGGACCGGGGGAGGAAACCGGAGTACCCGGAGGAAACCCCCGAGGCACGGGGAGAACATGCAAACTCCACACACACAAGGCGGAGGCGGGAATCGAACCCTGACCCTGGAGGTGTGAGGCGAACGTGCTAACCACTAAACCACCGTGCCGTGCCCCCCCGCCCCCCCCCCCATTTATATTTTTGTTTATAATTTTTTTCTTTCTTGTTGATCGTTTTGTGTATTTTAATTTATTCCGGCTTGTTTATTATTTATGTTTATTTTTGTTTGTTACGTCTTGTTCGTTTTTTTCGTCTGCACTTATTCTTGTTTCTTGTATCCAGCTTGTTCATCTTTTTATGTTTGTTTTCGTTTGCTCTGACTTGTTCATCAGAACAGGTCGTTGAAGTCGTGGAAATAATGGTTAGAGAGTCTGACTCCTAACCTTAAGGTTGTGGGTTCGAGTCTCGGGCCGCCAATACCACGACTGAGGTGCCCTTTAGCAAGGCACCGACCCCCCCACACCTGCTCCCTGGGCGCCGCAGCATAAATGGCTGCCCACTGCTCCGGGTGTGTGTTCACGGTGTGTGTGTGTGTGTTCACTGCTGTGTGTGTGCACTTTGGATGGGTTAAACACAGAGAACGAATCCTGAGTATGAGTCACCGTACTTAGCCGTACGTCACGTCACTTTAAACAGATAGACACAATAAAGGATGAACCCGGGTGGAGACAGGGTAAGGACTCTGTAAACAACAGACAAAAATAACTCACAGATTCGTAAATGATCACATCACACTTTTAAGGACTAACACACTGTGTTACTGTTATTATGTCGCTTTGCAGAAGCCAACATTCTGTTTTCCTGTGACCTATCAAAGCACTCAGAACAATGAGGGGAACTTCCTCAGGGGTATTCGGATGACGTCACGTGACGTCACGTGAAAATCAAAAACTGCACAACATAGGCATGTCATATATCAAAACACTCAGCCCAATGTGGGGAACTTCCTCAAGAGTATTCGGATGACGTCACATGCTCGTCTTCACTTGCCTCCAAATGTTTTGGCACCCTAGCTTTCTGTCCTCTTGCCTCCAAACGTAACACCGATCCTTATGTCCACTCGCCTCCAAAAAAAAAAACACCGGCCTTTGCGAATACTTGCATCGTCAAAGCCAACATAAAAGCTTGTCATGACAAACTTTACAAATCTAGTTACCTTTGTGTTATAAATGGAATAAGAAAAAGAAAAAAAAATCTTCTTTTTAATTCACCTGTATTTTTGATTCGTTAAAAAAAAAGACCTGAAGTCAGTTCATTTCAATCCGCTGATTAACAGCGAATAACAGTGTGCACGTGCGAGTGTCTGCTCCAGCGCGTACATCACCTTCACACCAGGTCACCGAGATAAAAACACCTCATTTCTACCAGCTGCGAATTGCTTTCTTTCTGAAGAAATCCCTCCACGACCTCTCTCTGTCTCTCTCTGGTTGTGTTTAATCAGAATGACCGCCGGGAACTTTCTCTTTATCGCGCTCGTCTTCTATTACTCACCATTTTGGGAGAAATATGAGCGTTTAAAACGTGCGGCTCGCGCTATCACACGTCTCTGAGTCCAAAGCTTGATTCGGTATTCATGGACAGGGCCACCTGGCAGGATGTGACACACACACACACACACACACACACACACACACGCACGCGCGCGCACAGCCGCAGGTAAGAGGAGATAGATGAACATCGACTGAATTTTAGAGCAGTCCGTTTTCAACAGTTTGCCCTGTTTTCCGTCGGCACGCCGCAGCAGTCGCTTTCATCCTGTGCGTGAAATTGGAAATAGGAAAAGTTTTTCCTCAGGAGTGTCAGAGCCTCTCAATTCATCTACATAATAAAAAAAAAAAACATCAGTACATTCATCACTGTGCCCTTTCAGTCC
>NC_062540.1:20309802-20377302 GCF_022655615.1 Tachysurus fulvidraco
TTCCTTTTACCAGAACTGCCCGCAATGAAATTAGCCATTGAAGTCGGCTGAGCAATCGCAAGGCGCTCAAAGAAACACATTTTAATTTATTTATTGTTTTTTTTTTGGATTAAATAACATGACATGTCATAGCACCGGCACCGGTCCGGGGACCGGGGGTTGGGAATCACTGCCTTAGGGAACCAACCGGTTCTCGTAAACATATTAACCCAGTTGTTGAGACTTTAGTTTTTTACCTTGAGTTGTTGTGAAATTACACATTAAAACACACTTTGTTGATTATTCTTTGGTGTTGCTTTAAAAAAAACACACAAACGCAATATGGAAGATAAATCGTGTTTTCCTCTTCCCTGGTTCTCAGGTTCCTGTATCCTTTTTGGTCCAGCAAGCAGTAAAAAGGGAGATTTTTTGCGCTCGGGTTTTGAAGCATGAGTTCACAGGAAACGAGTGCTGCTCTGCAATCACACTCTGATTTCCCCTGTCAGAGTCTAATTGGCGTCAGCAGCAGGAGAGTTTTTCACATGCGGCTCTCCGTAATCACAGCACAGCTTCTTCGGGATGGTAAGAAAAATGCGGAAATTCCCCAAATCCTCTATGCGCTTTCTATCATTCTCCCTAAACCCACCACCTCCACCACCACCACCGTCGGTAGCTCCTTTGCGGTTTTGGCTAAGTCTCATTTGAAATGTTTATTTGTCCTTGTGCTCACACATAAGTGAGTAAACAGCAGCATTATGGTGAGGGATGTAGGGATTAAAGCTCAATAACAGACGGAAAAGATAAAAAACACCAAAGGGGTGGAAAGCGGTGCAGTGTGGGGCGGTGAGGTGAGCTTCGACAGGCAAGGCCACGACACATTTCACACTCTCCGCGTCCGCACGGTCGCTCGGGTTTTTCTTCTCGACTCGCCGGCCTCGACCCGTCCCTCCCTCTGTCCCTCCCTTCCTCCCTCGTCCTCACACCGTTTATCGATTTCTACTCAGGAGGGGGATTCTGATAATCCTGTCTGCGCTCCTCTAGTGTTTGAGATGGATATGTGCAATTAGAAGGCGCCTGTGTTTACACAGCCACACTCCACAAACAAACACGAGTCGACCGGGAATGCTAACACGCTCCGAGCATGAACTGCAGAGGATTAAAAGTTTGTCTGCGAGTCTGGAATTTTGATCGAGACTGACGAGCGCTACGGGTCAATCCCAGCTCCGAAGGGTGTGTGAAACAAAGTTGTGAGAAAACACACTTGAAAAATCAGGAAAAAAACTTCGCAGCAACTTTCCAGGAGGTGGAATAGTGTCTTCATAGTGCTCTGACATGGACTGGCATCTATTCCTGTTCATATTCCCACCTCACACCCGGTATTCCTGGGATTTTCAGACTTACACCCGTTCACTTAGCTCAGTCCATTCTCGAAAACAAATCGAAAGATGTTTAGTTTCAGGGTCAGATGACCTCCGGTACTCCGTCTTCCCGTTATTATCATCCATTATCCGCTCCTCTACTTATCGTGTACAATAGGAACATAATCTATAACGCTCCAATTCTGCTTTAAATATCACTGCATATAATAAGCGTTTTCTTGGAAAATGTTATTTTAGTACGTCTGTGTTCTTTTCTTTTCCTTTTCCCTGTAATTGCTCTGCTGAGTGGGGACGCGGTGCAGCGGGTGCTATTTGTTTAATTTGCTCTTACTGTTCAAAATGGCATTAAAATGATAGTTGGGAGCATTACGGGGCCGAAGGGACCACGTTGAAAATGTCAGAGCACTCATGCCGCTCGTCGTGGGTGTTGATTTTCAGCCGCTAAGAGTCGCAAAGTGGAATTACTGAGAAAGTGGTCGCATGGAAATTCCTCACATATTAAAAGGAGTTTAGCTTTTTATCCACCCCCCCTCCCTCCCCCCCAGTATGTGGCATGTATATAGTATTAAAGCTGTTGAGAATATCTACATATACATTTAGTCATTCGGCTGATGAGTGAAAGTGAAATAATATAAAGTGCTTGGAGACTAATGCAGGTACGTCAGGGACTCACTATGTTCTAGAGCAGTCACACTAGTAACTAAAGGACTAACAACTAATACAAAGCCTCCTTTACTGAGACTGACAGGTACATTGGCCACACCTCCTTTACTGAGACTGACAGGTACAGTGGCCACACCTCCCTTACTGAGACTGACAGGTACAGTGGCCACACCTCCTTTACTGAGACTGACAGGTACAGTAGCCACACCCACTTCACTGGGACTGACAGGTACAGTAGCCACACCCACTTCACTGGGACTGACAGGTACAGTAGCCACACCCACTTCACTGGGACTGACAGGTACAATGGCCACACCCACTTTACTGGGACTGACAGTTACAGTAGCCACACCTACTCCACTGGGACTGACAGGTACAGTGGCCACACCCACTTCACTGTGGCTGACAGGTACAATGGCCACACCCATTTTACTGGGACTGACAGTTACAGTAGCCACACCCACTTCACTGTGGCTGACAGGTACAATGGCCACACCCATTTTACTGGGACTGACAGTTACAGTAGCCACACCCACTTCACTGGGACTGACAGGTACAGTAGCCACACCTACTCCACTGGGACTGACAGGTACAGTGGCCACACCTCCCTTACTGAGACTGACAGGTACAGTGGCCACACCTCCCTTACTGAGACTGACAGGTACAGTGGCCACACCTCCTTTACTGAGACTGACAGGTACAGTGGCCACACCTCCTTTACTGAGACTGACAGGTACAGTGGCCACACCTCCCTTACTGAGACTGACAGGTACAGTGGCCACACCTCCCTTACTGAGACTGACAGGTACAGTGGCCACACCTCCTTTACTGAGACTGACAGGTACAGTGGCCACAGCCTTTTTACTGAGACTGAAAGGTACAGTGGTCACACCTCATTTAGTGAGACTGAAAGGTACAGTGGCCACACCTCTTTTACTGAGACTGACAGGTACAGTGGCCACACCTCTTTTACTGAGACTAACAGGTACAGAGGCCATACCTCCTTTACTGAGACTGACAGGTACAGTGGCCACACCTCCTTTACTGAGACTGACAGGTACAGTGGCCACACCCTTTTTACTGAGACTGAAAGGTACAGTGGCCACACCTCCCTTACTGAGACTGACAGGTACAGTTGCCACACCTCCCTTACTGAGACTGACAGGTACAGTGACCACACCTCCTTTACTGAGACTGACAGGTACAGTGGCCACACCTCCTTTACTGAGACTGACAGGTACAGTGGCCACACCTCCTTTACTGAGACTGACAGGTACAGTGGCCACACCTCCTTTACTAAGACTGACAGGTACATTGGCCACAGCCTTTTTACTGAGACTGAAAGGTACAGTGGCCACACCTCCCTTACTGAGACTGACAGGTACAGAGTCCACACCTGCTTCACTGAAACTCACACAGTTCTTTTACTGAGAATGATAAACTCAAGGCCACACCCCCTTCTTTACGATTGAGACCACACCTCCTTCACCATTTATAAACATTAGAAGCAAGTCATGACGTATTAAACTTTACTGGAATATGTTTCAGCCTGTCAGTGCAGTCATATCTCTTAAGTCCTTTCATCTCTATGCTTTCATACAGAAGATGGTTTTGTTTGACCTTTTGTCTCTGAGGCAGCAGGTACCGAGGCTCACCTTCCCTCGCTGCAACAGCACGGCCGAGTTTGTGTAAAAGCTGCTTCCCGCCACTTCTGTCAAACCTCAGACCGCGCGCTTTGGTTCCTCTTTGTTTCTCTCAGGCGGACGTCTCTTGGTGGGACGCTCAAGTCGTTTGTCCTTGCTCAGTGTGAATTGATTACACACTGCTGCGCTTGACTTTGACAAATACGACCAGCGGGAGGAACTCTTCTCTAGCGGCAAGGTGTCTTCTCTTTTGCCGTCTAAAACACTTGATCTTTCTGTCTTGGCCCATCAGTCAGGCATCTTCCTTTTCCCTCTGTGTTGTAATGTAGCTCACGGCAGCCGTGCGTGAAATGCCTGTCTGTGGATGGGAAGATCTTTGAGAGGTCCGCTACAGTTCGCTGTGCTGTCATGCATCTGGTTTACAACGATCCCCATCTCCGGATGGAGGAATGTGAGGTTATTCAGCATGGATCACAGATGTAGCTGATGTGTCAAGTGAATAATTAACGTTACACAAACAATTTGTTTTAATGCTACACAAACCGTTATAATGTTTTTTGAGTTGTGTTTTTTTACACTACATCGGTCCAAAACCTTCTCTCTTTTCCATCTCGCTCTTCTCTTTCGCTCCCCCTTAATTTTAACTGGTTTATTCAATGCATTCATTAATTCATTTTCTACCGCTTATCCGAACTTCTCGGGTCACGGGGAGCCTGTGCCTATCTCAGGCGTCATCGGGCATCGAGGCAGGATACACCCTGGACGGAGTGCCAACCCATCACAGGGCACACACACACTCTCATTCACTCACACACTCACACACTACGGACAATTTTCCAGAGATGCCAATCAACCTACCATGCATGTCTTTGGACCGGGGGAGGAAACCGGACTACCCGGAGGAAACCCCTGAGGCACGGGGAGAACATGCAAACTCCATACACACAAGGCGGAGGCGGGAATCGAACCCCCGACCCTGGAGGTGTGAGGCGAACGTGCTAACGTGCAATTTAGCCATAATATTAATCTGTCTTTGTGATTAATATCAGTCTTGTGTCTCTCTTTTCTCTCATACTGTATGTCTTTCTTTTCTTTTGCTTCCCCATCTCTCTTCTCTCTCCTCACTTTTCTCATTCTGTCTCTCTCTTTTCCATATCTCTGTTCTTTTCCCTCTGCTGTCTTATTTTATCCCCATTATCTGTTCTGTTTGTGCTCTGGGTGTGGATGGATAGATAGATGGATGGATGGATGGATGAATGGATGGATGGATAGATAGATAGATAGATAGATAGATAGATAGATAGATAGATAGATAGATAGATAGATAGATAGATAGATAGATAGATAGATAGAACTCGTACTAAAAAAACTCACGTAAATCTCACGTTTTACTCATTAAAGCCTTTATGAATCACGTGTGAGAGATCGTTTTCTCATGTCCCTTCCGCCAAAACCCCGGCGTCATGAAAAAGCCACTTGACTGTAGTTTAATGAAGAAGGTCTTGTTTGCTCGCTCTGGCTCTCTCGAACGCACCGAAGCGTTTGACAACGATACGGCAATAAGCAGCGGTTTGAAATGATATAATGAGGGACTTCATAAACACAGCAGGACATGTGTACAGCTCTTTAACCTTTCTCACAGAGATGGAGGGATGTGCTAGCAATTAGCTGTGAGGAGAATGCAGGGGGCAAATGGGAACTCTTAAGAAAAAAAAAGTGACATATTTGTACTTTTAAATATATGATGGATCTGTTTCGACCAATTAGGAAAATATTTCCGCAGCTAATCACGTCAAACTGTTAGCATGAAGACCAAATCCTTTCATGTTGATGCTTTAAATCCTTTTTTTAATGAAACAGTATAGTAATGAATATTAAATATATTTTAATATCTCGGATCTTGCTGTGGTTCTTTGTTCAAGGGACAAAGCATGGAGTGTTTAATGATCACAAGTTTAGTCTTCTGTGTTTTAGCTTATTTACATTAACGCTAGTTTAGTGTGCTGTGTTCTAGTTTGTTCACTTTAACACAAGTTTAGTGTTCCATGTTCTAGCTTGTTCATTGTAATGCTAGCTAATATGTTACAGTTCTTGATCGTGACTAAGCGTATTTAGTACTCAGGGCTGCCAACTTTTGCCAAAATGTCCGGAAAAATTACCTCAGGTAATACTGATCCCGTCCGAATAGACCCGCTGTAAGTATGTACGGTAAAATTCCATCATTTCCTGTTTAAAAGTAGTTTTTGGCGCATTTTGCAAGCATGGAGGCGCTTGAAACAGGAAGCAACGTCATACACACATGACGACAAGGAGGTTACTGTGGTGCATAAAGCGAGTTACCCCTCCCACTTCTGCTAGTTTTACTGAGATGTCTTGTCCCGTGCGAATTGGCCAATTAATATTACAGACGTCCTGAGGTAAAATTGCATTACTCCACGTCCCCACGTAGAACTAGTCCCGTCCGAATAGGGCTAATGTTAGTAAAGATTACGGCGACTTTTACCTTCTGTAAAAAGGTCCGGAAAAATGACCTCAGGTAATACTAATCCCGTCCGAAAAGACCCGCTGTAAACATGTACGGTAAAATTCCGTCATTTCCTGTTTAAAAGTAGTTTTTGGCGCGTTTTGCAAGCATGGAGGCGCCATGCTTTCTGTTTGCGCACGTGATAACAGGAAGTAACGTCATACGCACATGACGACAAGGAGGTTACTGTGGTGCGTGGACGGAGACACGGAGCGCCCTGTAACTCACTGACCTGCCTGCGTTCACAATTCACACGGTGCAGATGGGAGGGAGAATGGCTGACTACACAGTTTATGGGAATAAATTGTGTATTTCCCTCACAATTGTCACAAAAATGGTGACAATTGAGAATATGGTGGTGTGGCGTGAGAATATGAGGGTGTGGTGTGAGAATATGGGGGTGTGGTGTGAGAATATGGGGGTGTGGCGTGAGAATATGGGGGTGTGGTGTGAGAATATGGGGGTGTGACGTGAGAATATGGGGGGGTGGCGTGAGAATATGGGGGTGTGGCATGAGAATATGGGGGTGTGGCGTGAGAATATGGGGGTGTGGTGTGAGAATATGGGGGTGTGGTGTGAGAATATGGGGGTGTGGCGTGAGAATATGGGGGTGTGGCGTGAGAATATGGGGGTGTGACGTGAGAATATGGGGGTGTGATGTGAGAATATGGGGGTGTGGCATGAGAATATGGGGGTGTGGCGTGAGAATATGGGGGTGTGGTGTGAGAATATGGGGGTGTGGTGTGAGAATATGGGGGTGTGGTGTGAGAATATGGGGGTGTGGCTGATGTGAGTGACATGTCTGTGGAAAAGATGTCTAGATTGTCCTGATCATGTCTAGATTGTCCTGATCATGTCTAGATTGTCCTGAACATGTCTAGATTGTCCTGATCATGTCTAGATTGTCCTGAACATGTCTAGATTGTCCTGAACATGTCTAGATTGTCCTGATCATGTCTAGATTGTCCTGATCATGTCTAGATTGTCCTGAACATGTCTAGATTGTCCTGATCATGTCTAGATTGTCCTGAACATGTCTAGATTGTCCTGAACATGTCTAGATTGTCCTGAACACAGTTTAGTAATAAATCTTGAACTGCTGTTTAAAGGTTGATGTGGTGTTTTTTTTTGTTTGTTTGTTTTTTCGGTTCTGTTTCCAAGCTCCAGACAGAGAGAAAGCTAAAGGGAGGTTAATGCATGTCTTGACCAGTAACTCGGACAGTAATCATGGATCACGCTCTCCTCTCTTCCTGAATCTCACTAATGGTCCCTTCTAAGGGTGCGAGTTCCTCCCTAATTCCTCTCCAATCAGTGAGCAGAAGGTTCCACACTTCTCCTGCTGTTCAGCCTGAGCGCCGCTCTCGTGCCCTACAGTGAGCCGTGAGCAGTCTCCTGAGATTACACACCAGAGCTGTGATTTTCCCCTTCACAGCCACACGCCACTCTTGTCTCACCATCTGTCTCATCCTACCCTCTCTCTCTCTCTCTCTCTCTTCCCTATCTCTTATTCAAGCTCTTCCCTTTGTTTTTATTTCTCTTTTCTCTCTCCTCCCTCGCTCTCTTTATTTATCTTTCCTCTAGATTTTCTCTTTCAAATCTCTCTCTCTTTTCATTTCCCTCTCTCAATTCTCTCTCTCTCTCTCTCTCTCTATAGTTTTCTCTCTCTTTCCTCTTCTTCTTTTCATTCAGTTTCTTTCCTCCGTGTTTTCTCTCTTTCTCTTTCTTTCTCGAATCGCTCTCTTTCCTACTTGTCTTCTTTCTTTCTTTCTCTTTTTTCTCTCTCTCTCCATCCATTTTTTACTCTTCTCTAATTCTTCTCTATCTCTCTTTTCTTTTTATTTACTCTTCCTGTTCCTTTACTCTTCCCCTCCCTCTCTCTCTCGCTCTCTCTCTCTCTCTGTTTTACTCACACACACACACACACACACACACACACACACTTACTCATCACTTATTCTGTTCTTTCTTTTCCCTCTCTCTCACTGTCTTCTATAGGCCTATCTCTCACTTCTCCACCCTTGATCTCTCCTCTGTCGCTCAGTTCACCTTTTCAGGGAGAGGATGAAAGAAGAGAAGAGGAGTGGAGGATGAGAAGATGAGAGGAAAGGACAGGGTGAGAAACGGAGAGGATACAAAGAGGAGAGGATGAGCAGAGGAAAGGAAGAGGAGAGGATGAGGGGATGAGAAGAGGAGAGGCTTTAAAGCTTTATTTAAACTCATCAGTGTTGTAAGACAGCGCCCCCTCTTGGTGAAGTGTTATATCCTCTGTTCTCTCCCTACACCCCACAGTCCTCCTGTCATTAATCAGGATTATGTATGTTAATGTTTAGCAATCCTGAATCTTGTGGCCAGAAAAGAGTACAAAACATAAACACACCTATTACATCACTTCCTGTTTTAGTTTATCCACAACCGTATAGCTTCCTTGGCTCATCAGTTTACTATATATTTAACGCTCATTTGCGGTAAATAAGTTCATTAAAGTAAAAAAATAATAATAAATAAATAAATAAAAAGTCGCTCTCAGGAGGAACAGAATAAGTGCTGAAGGATGGAGTCTTGCATCAGCGGGAGGAAATGAGGAGAATCTGAATATACTCACTAATGTCTTCGTATTTATTTAATTATATATTTATTTATTTGCATTACTGAAAATCTATTGGAGAGAAAAATAAAATCCTGGAGAAAATAGTTCACAATTTTTTTTTTTTTTATCAGTGGTGATGAAACCTGAAAGAATTTGAGACAATGCAGGAAGGAACAGCGACGCCGACACGTCAACGATTTCTGTACAGAAACCCGACGGCGATACTCGACCCTCTCGAAGCCTTCGGGTCACTTTGGTCAGAGAGAAACGTTCTCTTAATAAACTTCAAAAATACAGCGAGGTTTTTTTTTATTTGACTTCTAGAAAATGAAGAAGAAAGAAAGTGCATCAGTTTATGTGTTTGGATTTTTATGTTTTTTTATGAAGTATAAAACTATTGTGTTAAATTTTATATTGTACTTGTGCGATGTTGTCATGTTTGCTGCAGGAAATTAGCAGTTTTATTTAAGATTTAAACAAAAGGAAAAGAAATCGGCTGCTGAGACGAGGAAACGTTTCATTTTACACTTATTTACTGTTTACTACAAACTTCCAGCATGTTGTCACTGACACACCCCCATGTGAGACGGCCCCTCAAACTGACACACCCCTCAAACTGAGAAGCCTCCTACTGACACACCCCCATGTGAGACGGTCCCTCAAACTGAAACGACCCCTCGATCTGACACACCCCAAACTAACACACCCCTCAAATTGAGAAGCCTCCTACTGACACACCTCTCCAACATGCCCTCACCTAACACCCCTCCAGCTGAGACGCCTCCTACAACTGACACGCCCCCAACTGACACACCCCTCCAACATTCCCCCAACTGACACACCCCTCCATCTGAGATCACCCTTCAAACTGACAAGTCCCCAAATGATACACCCCACCGATTGGGACGCCTCCTACAACCGACACACCCCCAAATGACACAGCCCTCCAACATACCCCCAAACTGATACACCCTTCCAACTGAGACGAACCCTCAAATTGATACACCCCTCTAACATGCCCCCAACTGACACACCCCTCTAACATGCCCCAAACTGACACACCCCTCCATCTGAGATCACCCTTCAAACTGACACGCCCCCAACTGACACACCCCTCAAACTGAGACAAACCTTCAAACTGACACACCCCTCTAACATGCCCCCAAGTGACACACCCCTCTAACATGCCCCCAAGTGACACACCCCTCTAACATGCCCCAAACTGATACACCAGTCCAACTAACTACATTTTACAGAGGGTCCATTGATATCATCCTGAGCAGCTGTATCACTGTCTGGGTGGGAACTACAGCTTTACAGAAGCCATCAGACTCCTCAATAACTGACCTGAACTGTAGCGAGCACAACACACACACACACACACACACACACACACACACACACACACACACACACATGCACAATAAACTGTATGGACTGCAATGACTTCCAATATACATCCATGTCTACTGCACCACCATATAAGACTGTTCGCCCGCTGTTTTCTGCTCTTTGCACACGACGTCTTTCACATTTCAGTCGATTGCTGTTTTGCACGCTATATTTCAATACCTCGTATAACTGCTGCTATAATACTAACGTGTTCATTCCGGTGCTTCTGCAATATCGATCGGACATATACTGTAGTATTTACACTGGTCAAAGCTGCTTTTGTGTATTGTCTTTTGTTTACTCTCTCTTATGTATTGTCTTTTGTCCTGCTTTGTCTTTTTTGTCTTGTCCTGCACTGTTTGCATCAGCACTTTATGTGGCTAGGACAACTTACTTGTCCTTGGCTCTGTCTTTGTAAATACCACAAGTTGAATGCATTGAATTATTAATTTATGATCACATGTGAAGGTAACTTTTGTAACGTTATTTATTTATTTATTTATTTATTTATTTATTTATTTGCTCTATGAGCTTGTACCCTTTATTTCTCTGGATTACCAGTAGTTTTGTTGTTGTTGTTGTTGTTATTATTATTTATTTTTAACATATATCACAATTTTTCAGACAAGAAAAAAAAAAAATAAAGGCACTCTAAAAGTCTTGCATACAGATGGAGATTAAATGAACACCCAGGAGAGCTGCGCTCCTTCCAGATATGAGGTTTTGAAGGTCCACAAACACGGCGGACATTTAGAGAGCATGAAAAGGAAAACATCAGAATAATGGGCATGAGACAGGCGCGAGGTCAAAAGCAGGGAAATCGAACCAGCACTAGGAAACTTGGAAAGAGAAATAAAGGAAATAAAAGAAAGAAGGCTCAGAGTCTCACGCTGCATGAAAAGGAACTTCGCATCAGCACACTGAAACTCCACAGAATAAAACCACTAAGTAATTAGGAGCCTCAGCAGAAAAACGCGGAGACGACCGAGAAGAGGACAAAAGACATTTGACAGCACAAAGGGGCGGAGACAGAACCAGGAAGTGAGTACGGATAGTGCTGAGGATGCGAACAAACGCACCAAACAAAATCTGCCTGAATATTATAAAATGTATACACGGGTTTAGCAGGAATCCAGAGCTAGCTTAATCTAGCTGCTTATCCCGCTAATCGCACTAGTAAATATTGAGTGTTTTTTGTACCAAATATTGACTTTGTCTGTTTCCAGCAATTGCTGTTAAATTGAAACCCTTTGTCACCTGTTTACTGTAATGCTAGTTGGTGTTTTAGTCTATTTATTATAATGCTAATGTGTTTTAACCCATTGTAATTATTTATGATTTTTGTATATAATGCTAGTTTCTGGGGACACGGTGGCTTAGCGGTTGTGTATGTGGAGTTTGCATGTTCTCCCCGTGCCTCGGGGGTTTCCTCCGCGTACTCCGGTTTCCTCCCCCGGTCCAAAGACATGCATGGTAGGTTGATTGGCATCTCTGGAAAATTGTCCGTAGTGTGTGAGTGTGTGAGTGAATGAGAGTGTGTGTGTGTGCCCTGTGATGGGTTGGCACTCCGTCCAGGGTGTATCCTGCCTCGATGCCCGATGCCGCCTGAGATAGGCACAGGCTCCCCGTGACCCGAGATAGTTCGGATAAGCGGTAGAAGATGAATGAAATGAATGCTGTTTCTATTGTAGACAGTTTTCTCAAATGCTAGTTTGTATTTTAGCATGTTTACTATGATGCTGGGTTATGATTAGTCTGTAGAACTTATTTTAATGATAGTTTGTATTAACCAGTTCATTGTAACTCTAGATTATTAGCCTGGTCACAGAAATGCTAGTTTGTATTTTAGCCTGTTTACTACAATGCTAGCTCATGTTTTAGCCTTCATCACCATTTAACCCAATGTGTTCTTTTTATAGATATAATTTCTATCAGATGATGATAAAAATGCTGATAAGGCCTATTTTTTTCCAGTCTTCATTTGCATAATCATATTTGTTTGCTTTTGTTCTGTATCTGGAGATTCCTTTTGACAGATTAGCTTTCCAAGTAAACGAATTAATCTGACTGATAGCATTGAGCGAGCATCTACCGAGATGTAGGATTCATCAATATTTGTTTCTTTGTGTGTGAATGTGTGTGTGTGTATGTGTATGTGAGAGAGAATGTGCATGTGTTTGTGTGTGTCTGGGTGTGTGTAGATAATTAGCATTGCAAAATGAAGCCAATTAGCGCTGTGCAAAACACCATTTTCAGCTCCATGAAACCCCAGTGCTAAATTGCAAGAGCTGGAAGTGCTCCTAATGAACTAGCGAGAATCACTAGGCAGAGATTAGATGTCTTTAGGGTGGAGAAGGAAGTCGCGCAGTCCAAACGAGAGATAAACACTGGCTAAGATCCGTACAGAGACCTAGCAGGCTTGAAGATAACCACAGCTCTTCTTAATCTTCTAGCTGAGGAAAGAGGACGAGTGTAACTACACCCGAGTTTTTATCAGCACACTAACAGTCATTATCACGGCTTCTCAGTCGCACGCCGGCATACCTGCAGGCGGGGTTTAGCTGACGAGTCACATGACCTTCTAAATGAACAAAGTACATGACAAACATCACTCTTTTGTTGTTGTGAATATTGTATAAAGTCATGATTTTTATTTATAATACTGAGAATTTCATTTTATTTGAACTTTTACTATAATGAAAGTTTGCATTTTAGCTTCTTATTCTCTATTCTTCCTGTTCCTAATTATTTGCTTCGTGTTCTAAAATGCAAGGTTTCGTATACATCCTTTAATCGTAATGCTAGTTTGTATTTTAGAATGTTTATCGTAATGCTAGTTTGTATTTTAGAATGTTTTTTGTAATGCTAGTTTGTAATTTAGCCTGTTTTTTGTAATGCTAGTTTGTAATTTAGCCTGTTTTTTGTAATGCTAGGTTGTGTTTTTGTCTGTTGATTGTAATGCTAGTCTGTAATTTAGAACTTTTTTCTGAATGCTAGTTTACATTTTAGCCTGTTTATCATAATGCTAGTTTGTATCTTCACCTGTTTATAGCAATGCAAGGTTGCGTTTTTGACCACATTTGACCACAAGAAGACCATCTGGCAGGATTAGTTTTAAGCCTTTGTTTATGTTTTTTGTCTCTTGTGCCTTTGTTTGTTCCACACCCGTTCTCCGTCCCACCTGACATGTTGCTCTGTTAGCTCCTTTTGCCTTCAGCTATTTCCCATTTTCCCATGATTACTTCTTCGTGATTATGTACCCATGGTTTAGCAGATGTCTTTGCTCAGAGTTTGTCAGCTTTCCATCAGGTTTAATTGAGACCTGTTTTGTTTCTTTATGTTTTGAGTTTATTTGGTGACTTTTGTATTCTCTTGTTTTCCTTTTTTTTTTTTTTTTTTTAAATAAATCACTTGTCTGTTTTGAATGTTGTATTTAGGGCCAGTAAACTGTCCAGATATAAAATCCCCACCTTAGGTAGCATCGCGTTTATTTCTTGGCAGTTTATTGAAATGCTTGTTTGCATTTTTGCTTGTTTATCATAATGCTAGTTTGTAGTTCATCCTATTTATTGTAACTAGCTTCTTAGCCTGTTCAGCGTTATGCTAGTTTGTACTGTATTTTAACCTTTTCACAGTAATGCTACTTTGTATTTGAGCCTCTTTAAGACAATACTACTTCATGTTTTATCTAGTTTAATATAAAACTAATTGAATTTTAGTCTTTTTACAAAATTCTAGTTGTTTATTAGCCTGTTTAGCAGGATGCTACTAGCCTTGTGTGGTCAGTATGTGTGTAAAATGTTTACAAAACTTGAAACAAACATTTATACATTAGCACAGTGTGTATTCTGTATTTTTGTGTGTTAAACATGATTCTTATAATTATATAAAACAAAAAAAAGGTAAGAATGACCTTCACTGATGTCAGAATAATTAGCGTCTGCGTCTTCAGCAATGTCGACGATCCAACAAATTCAAAAGTATAAATTCTCGCTGACAAAAATAAAGGTAAAGGTTTAAGTAATTGTGTTCTGATGTGCTAATTATTTCATTATTCACCTGAATGACATTCTCATAAGAAGACAAGACCAGAATGGCTGTATAATCATCTTCGTACTTCCTGTTTCCTCTCAGTGGCTCTGCCCCGAACCTCGTCCTCTTCGTCTGCACCTGTCTGCTGTAATTAGCCTCATTAGCGTGTGGATTTAATCCGCTCGGTTTGGCTTGTGTGTTTTCTGAAGTGAGCCATAACTTGCAGTGCATTGGGTCACAGTTTGTAAGCTAATGTAAGTTAAGCCTTGTAGAGCTACAGTAAGCTTTTGTTTGTTTTCCCCTTTATATTCTCTTTTTAATATATTCAGTGGAGTCCAAACATCGCTAACCGAACTGCTTCTAGATTACAGTTTTTTATGCACAAACTCACCAGCAACAGCTGGACATAGTGTCATGGTGTCATAGTGTCATCTGTTCCTGCACTTCGATAGAAGAGATCAGACATGAGGACAATCTGACCTTCTGTACAAAGGTGTTGCCATGCTCGATACTGCACATTTGCTAAATTTTAAATAAGGATTTGTCTATTAAGGCTGTACCTACATAAACCCTTGGAAAAATAATAATAATAATAATAAAAAAAGACAATCTAGTTGTTCTTGGTGATGGAACCGAGAAGAACCTGTTTCGAAAGCCAAGAACCATCAACTATCAAGATTAATACCTGTTCTGATGTCTGAGCCAAACTACAAGATTCCCACAAAGCTTTCTTAACCATGTTTCAAAATTGTATTTTTTTTTTGTTTGTTTGTTTATTTGGTCCCTGCTTGTCCTCCAGTTGTCCAAGGTTGTCCCTGCTTGTCCTCCAGTTGTCCAAGGTTGTCCCTGCTTGTCCTCCAGTTGTCCCACTTAAAAAATGTATATAAATTAATATAAATAAAAATGTATAAAAATTATATAAATCAATACAAGAACGGTGAGATTCATTCATTCATTAATTTCCTACCGCTTATCCAAACTTCTCGGGTCACGGGGAGCCTGTGCCTATCTCAGGTGTCATCGGGCATCGAGGCAGGATACACCCTGGACAGAGTGCCAACCCATCACAGGGCACACACACACTCTCATTCACTCACACACTCACACACTCCGGATAATTTTGCAGAGATGCCAATCAACCTACCATGCATGTCTTTGGACCGGGGGAGGAAACCGGAGTACCCAGAGGAAACCCCAGAGGCACGGGAGAACATGCAAACTCCACACACACAAGGCGGAGGCGGAAATCGAACCCCCAACCCTGGAGGTGTGAGGCAAACGTGCTAACCACTAAGCCACCGTGCTCCCCACAGTGAGATTCATGTTAGAAAAGTAATTTCTGTACAGATGTGTTTTCGTTGGCATGTAAATCGGTTCCTTCAGATCGGAACGGAATAAGAGGGTTATAGAATAAGGATTAGCATAGCATTATTAGGAGTAGCACTTAGCGAGTCTTACATCTTAATAACAAGCTGCTCCGATTACCTCATTACGGCTCTGACAGAAACGAGGATGAGTGTGGATAAAGAGATGAGGATATGAGACTCTGGGGGAGTTTTACTGTAACTCCAACATGAATTAGACACCGTAGACCCATAAAGTGATGTTATTATCATCTCCTGCATATCTTTGCTAGCTTTGCTACCCGGAATGTGAATGGCTGCAGCTGTTGTAGTGGCTTCTGCTTATGCTAACATGTGAAAAGGGAATTTTGAGCCTCAAAATCTTTTAAAGCTATAATTTTTTCCCAGAACATGAGAAAAAGTTACAAATGGTGCCGTGACCCGGGAAGAAACAAAGCGTACAGATCATCCCAGATTTCTGATTACATACTAAAACTTAAGCCAAAGGATGTGACAGGAAATCTTGTCCTCATGCTCAGGGATTATTTGGAGTATGTATTGAACTGAAAACAAATTTTGTGGAGATAAACTGTAGATTTAGCTTGGTAACGTACTAAAATATAAAATGACCTGAAAAACTTTAAACTGCACTAAACATTGTGTTCAGTGTGTTTGGTTGATTCGCATATAAAATATAGACTGATTCTAGTAACTTCTACACCACCAACTTAATTTAGAGAACACCTCAAATGAGGGAATTAATTTAACATGTAATAAACACAGAAATGTCTATAAAAAAATCGAAATGTAGACCCCCAAAAAAAGTCCCTATGATCCACCATTTGCTCTCTAAAATTAACATGAAATAGAAGTTCCCAGAGTGAGACCGGTCACCTTGGAGAAGTTGTAGAAGCATTAAGAGATTAAGGACGGCGGTTCCTCCTGCGATTGGCCGTCGGCACTCGCTGTGTCATGGCAGGGGCAGGTGCTGATTGGCTCCAGGATCTCGTCAACATCTGATCCCAAGCAGAACAGGTCAAAGGTCATGTCTGTACCGTTACATCTCTCTCTGAGAGATAAAGGTCACACGGCGATGGAGGATGAGAACGCAGCGTTAAGCGCACCGAGTGTGGACGTGAGCATGATGGGTCATGTGGAGAAAGATGAAGGAGGAACCGGACGGAGGTGATAGAAGGACGAACGGAGGACGGAGGAAGTAGGTGACTTTAGTCTCGCTGCTGGAATCGGTTAAATGTTTGGGATGGAAAATGATGCCATAAAAACATTTTATAAACATCATTTCATAATTCATCTCAGTCATGATCAATATAAACAATCATCTAACTGAAAAGAGAATCGAATTTTCCCGTAAAACTAGGACATCCAGCAGAAGTTCACTTTTTCACTTAAAGTCAACTTTGTGCCAAATGCCTTGATTTCACTTCTGAGGAAAAAAATAATAAGCTCTTTGATTAAGCACACAATTAGACGTGCTTCACGTATTTGCATATATTTCATCTCACAGAAATATTAAATTCAGCCTTTTTTAGGTTGCAGTCAATTATAAAACTTGGCACAGTTCAGGACGACCCAGTAATGTGTGTTTGAACAGGATTGTGGGAATTGGAAAGCTCATACAGGACAGTTTAGAGGTTTGAAAAAGTTTCAAAAAAAAAAAAAAAAAAAGGTTTCTGAATAAAACTGAGGATTTCATGCTGATTTCTTCCTTTTTTTTTAATGCTTCAATAATTAAAAATTAAATATTGTGTGTGTGTGTGTGTGTGTGTGTGTGTGTGTGTGTGTGTGTGTGTGTGTGTATCAGAAAACAGTGTGTGATTAGATGTCTAGCAAGTCTTAAAGGTTTTTAATGAGCTTTGATATATGATGATAGATTGCAAAAGAGATCCAGAAATCCAAATGATCTGTAATGATTTTATTACTCTATAGATTTCATATAATTAAACAATTAAAGTCCTTAATTAATCACAATTTTTTTCCTTTAAACAATTCAGCATTTAATTAATTATTTAAAAAAAATTATAATTTTTTCATAAAAATAATGAATAATAATTTGGGGGGGGGGCACGGTGGCTAGCACGTTCGCCTCACACCTCCAGGGTTGGGGGTTCGATTCCCGCCTCCGCCTCGTGTGTGTGGAGTTTGCATGTTCTCCCCGTGCCTCGGGGGTTTCCTCCGGGTACTCCGGTTTCCTCCCCCGGTCCAAAGACATGCATGGTAGGTTGATCGGCATCTCTGGAAAATTGTCCGTAGTGTGTGAGTGTGTGTGAGTGAATGAGAGTGTGTGTGTGCCCTGTGATGGGTTGGCACTCCGTCCAGTGTGTATCCTGCCTCGATGCCCGATGACGCCTGAGATAGGCACAGGCTCCCCTCTGCTGGACACGGATCTGATGAAATAAAACCCATGAACTCATCCTTTATAGGTCTTTATAGGTCTTAAACATGCGAGGAGTCTCACATCTGGCTCTGTAACGGCGTTTAGATGAGAAAGAAAAGCGATTCTGTCTGGAAATGGGGGGAGAATAAAAGGAAACTAGCGTCTACGAGCAGGATAGATGGCTTTGACATTTAAGGAAAGGGAGGCGTGATGTTGTGGTAGCTTCACAGGAGCCTTTCAGGCCGACCTCGACAACATGCTCGATAGAACAGAGGGAAGATAAAAGTGTTGACTTAGCGCCACCAATTATCCGTGTGTTTTCAGCACAGTAGGGAAGCTAGAGCCGTTACGGACAAATCTCAGCGTGTTTGTTTCTCCCTGACCTTTTATTGGATTTTCATTGGTGTTGTGTTTGGATCGTGTTCAGTTCGATTTGATCTGGACTGAGTGACTCATCGCTTTGGCTTCGTCTTCGTCTTCGTCTCCAAATCCAAACTACTGTCCAAATGAGCAAAAGGAGGAGGGATGTAAGGGGAAGATAAATTCTTCCCATGGACTGTGTGTGTGTGTGTGTGTGTGTGTGTGTGTGTGTGTGTGTGTGTGTGTGTGTGTGTGTGAGGAGCTGTTTCTGTTATCATCAATTACACACGTTTATACAGAGCATCAATAACGATCTTGTATAAGAGCGGGTGCATTAAAATAAACCTGTGATTTGTAGCTGCACTCATGCCAGAGCTGCTGTTATAGAGGAAGAAACAACACCGATGAATCTCTGACCAATCAGAACAGAGAACTGCGTAGGTCTGTGACATTACTGCCGTGACACTCTCACTGCCTTTAGAGACTGTTTTATTTAACACAATGATTCATAGCTGCTGTAGAAACCACAAGGGCTTACTCCCAGACACACACACACACACACACACACACACACACACACACACACACTCACACATCATCTCGATCACTGCAGTCATTTAGAAAACTAATTAATCTTTTCCCCACACACACCATGTGAAGCTAACAGCGGTGCTGAGAGAGAGAGAGAGAGAGAGAGAGAGAGAGAGAGAGAGAGAGAGAGAGAGAGAGAGAAGAAGAGCTTTAATAGAAATACAGAAGAAGATACATGGACAGATACTGAGTGAGCGAGAGAGAGAGAGAGAGAGAGAGAAAGAGAGAGAGAAATAAATACATACTGTAGACAGATTCATCTAGAGAGAAAGAATGGGAGCGTAAAGCAGAATGTTGCTTTAAGGCTTGTTTTGCGTAATTAAAAACTTCCTTCATTAATCATTAACACTGAACTCTCTCTCTATCTATCTATCTATCTATCTATCTATCTATCTATCTATCTATCTATCTATCTATCTATCTATCTATCTATCTCTTTAGATACGTATATTTATCCCCCAAGCCACATTTTTTTGTCTGCTATTTTTTTCTGTTCATCAACACAATTCTGTTCCACAGCTCCAGTTTATCGCTGGTGATGATGCAATCAAGTCCTGTCAGATCCTGGATCGTGATTGGTCCGAACGTGACGATGTGTTTTCTAGAACAGCAGCTCTGACAGGAACAAAACTCTACAAAGTATGTCAATGATTCATTCATTCATTCATTCAGTCATTTTCTACCGCTTATCTGAACTTCTCGGGTCACGGGTAGCCTGTGCCTATCTCAGGTGTCATCGGGCATCGAGGCAGGATACACCCTGGACGGAGTGCCAACCTATCACAGGGCACACACACACTCTCATTCACTCACACACACACACACACTACGGACAATTTTCCAGAGATGCCAATCAACCTCTTTGGACCGGACACGCATGTTAATGATGAAAAACAAAAGTGATAACTTTTAAATTATTCATAAAATGCCACATATTATTGAAAATGTACTTAATGTACTTTACAGCAATAAAACAGATAATAGAAGAAATTAATTTGTTTATTCATTGCCAAAGATACTGTATAGAAATTCATTGCATTATTGTAGAAATAAAAAATATTTAAATAATAACTCCAATAAATAATCAGCTAAATAAAGGTGAGTGTGTTAAGTAAAATTATGGCACCCCTTAAAATAACATACACAACTGTTAAAACATAACATCACACATGAATGAAATAGTTTGCTGTTTCTTTAAAACAAAAAACAAACAAAAAAATATATATGTTATGTTTATTATTTATTTAATATTTAATATTTATTTTTTTTATTTATTATATTTTATTCTATTTAATATTTAAATATTTTAATAATCATTAACAAAATAATCTATCTAAATACATGCTAAAATAATATTTAAATACATATTCAGGTATTTTTAATTATTGCATATTCTGTCAAAAGAAAATGACCAAAACGCAAAAAAAGAAGCAGTAAAAAAATCATTAATAATAATAATAAACATAACACATAATCTCACACAACATTTATACGTCTTTTTCTGTTATGAATCCTCATCCAGCGAGTTAAGCAAAAGAAACAGAATTATTTCTTCTGCTTCATAAACTGCAAGCTGTTTTTTTTTTTCTTTCCCCACAGAGGCATGGCTTTCTGTTTATGAAACGCAAACCTTTGCTCGGTTTATTCTCATTATTCATGAATAAATTATGCAAAACTGAGACAAATCCGTTTATTAGCTGTTTGACAAATCCTCTGATGAAATAGAAAAATTCACACGAAACAAATGCTGTGAACTGGCTTCATGCCACATGAACTTAAAAATAAGGAGCTAAAACACACAGTGCACAGAATAGTTTTTTTTCTGCATGGAAATTCGATCCGAACCCGAACGTAGCCCTTCGACCCGGAGTGTTCGGAACCGACACCTTTTTATTTCACAGCTTATTAAAAATGTTTTCTTCAGCTGAACCTTGAATCCATGATGTAAAGAAGCAGCTCAGAGAATATTTAAACACGATGTCTGCTTCCTCTGAATGTTGTCTGTCCACGAGTGAAGACGTGTTTCTTTAGCTTAGCATCGGCTAATTGAAGCGCATGGCTACCCAGGGCTGTCAGGTGTCACGCATTGAGAGTGACCGTCACGCATGTCGGTCTTTTCTCATGTTCTCCCGCCACACGTCGTATTTCTCACACAGAAAAACTTTTGGATTATTTATCATATATTTAATAAGCCGCAGCGCCCAAAACGTATCAGTCTGCACCGCCGTCTCTATGGAACCGGGCAGGAATCAAGCGCGTCTCCCCTGGAGTTCTTAGTCGAGCATGAGACTTATCAGCCAATCAAAAAAAGAGGCTACACAACAGCCAATCAGAAAATAGCACTATTAAGTTTTAACACAACAACCACTCACTCACTCATTAATTTTCTACCGCTTATCCGATCTTCTCGGGTCACGGGGAGCCTGTGCCTATCTCAGGCGTCATCGGGCATCGAGGCAGGATACACCCTGGACGGAGTGACAACCCATCACAGGGCACACACACACTCTCATTCACTCACACACTCACACACTACGGACAATTTTCCAGAGTTGCCAATCAACCTACCATGCATGTCTTTGGACCGAGGGAGGAAACCGGAGTACCCGGAGGAAACCCCCGAGGCACGGGGAAAACACACAAACTCCACACACACGAGGTGGAAGTGGGAATCGAACCCCCGACCCTGGAGGTGTGAGGCGAACGTGCTAACTACTAAGCCACCGTGCCCCCCACTAGGACTTCACAGTCGTAGTCAAAGTCGTAGTCGAAGTCGTAGCCTAATGGTTAGAGAGTCTGAATCATAACCCTAAGGTTGTGAGTTCGAGTCTCGGGCCGGCAATACCATGACTGAGGTGCCTTTGAGCATGGCACCGAATCCCCCAACTGCTCCCCGGGCGCCGCAGCATAAATGGCTGCCCACTGCTCCGGGTGTGTGTTCACGGTGTGTGTGTGTGTGTGTGTGTGTGTGTGTGTGTGTGCTGACTGCTGTGTGTGTGCACTTTGCATGGGTCAAATACAGAGAACAAATTCTGAGTGTGGGTCACCGAACTTAGCCGTATGTCACGTCACTTCACATCCCGCATAAATATTTGTAACTTTATTTGACGTTCTAAATACGGTTTGTTTGAATCTGACGACTTTTAAGCGTCTAATCGTTTCTAAAATCCACTCACTCGCCGACGATCCTGCCCGAAGCACTGCGACAGGAACGTGTCCGAAGAAGCGAACATGTTAATTAGGAAACGTATAAAACAGAAATATTTGATATATAAATTCGAGGTCATTGATCGAGGTCAGTGTGGATTGATTCAGAGTCTTAACTCTAACAGAATCAGAGTTACACACTGATTCACCATCTAGGGAGCTAAAGGGACATTTGAGACACGTCCTCGCTTTGAGACCTTAACGGGAGGGATTTCACTTAACGGATTATTTTCTGATGTGTTTTTTGTCTTTCCTCGGCTTCGAAATAGCTTCCTTTTCTCCTGTAGACGTTTCTCTTGTCTTCGTTTTGTCTTATCGTTCATTTTCGTCACAGCATCGGGGTCGAGCCAGGATAATTTTCTAGATCGTCCCGAAAAAGAAAAAAAAACAGATGACGACAGAAACGTCGGAGAGCGCTGTGAAGAAAAACATCTAAACAACGTTTACCGACGTCTTTAATGAGTTTCCTATCAAATGTAAATGACAAAACGACGGATTAAATATTTTCCTTAAAACTCAAGGCACAAAGACAAAAATACAAATCCAGGCTGATGTGTTGAGTTGCTGCTTAACGCTTATCCTAGCAGCTCACCTGCTCTCTCTCTCTCTCTCTCTCTCTCTCTCTCTCTCTCTCTCTCTCTCTCTCTCTCTCTTTCTCTCTCATCACCTGCGTTCAGCAGCAGCAGCAGAAATCCTGTCTGATCCGGAAAAGCTCAGCTGTTCATTAGCATTCAGACGAGCCCTCTTATTGGTCAGCTCTTAACGATTTGTAATTAGCGTCTCTCCGGCAGTCGAATCCAACATTTCCTAATTAGCTGACTCGTAATTTTTGCATAACGGCGAACAACTGCACTCATAGATATTAATGAGATATGGAGTTTTAATTCCGTAATCCTCTTACACACTGTCATTATGTAATATTTATAAATGATCTCGCTTAATCTCTCGCTAAAGCGTGCCGTGCGCCGCATGCTAAACTCCCGGAAGAAAAGAAACACGTGAGCCCGAAGGCGAACGCGGTGTCGTTTGTTTGGCTACATTCCTCACAGCGGTAGGGAGTTATTTTAGGATTTTCATTTTTCATAAGGACGCTGAATAATAACGTCGTTCATTACGTCGTCCTCTGGTAGAAAATTGTCAGAATGGAACGGAGGAAGAAAAGCTTTGGCTCTGGTTTAAGTCATTAAATACAGCACCGCTTTATGGCCTGGAGTTTTTTTGTTGTTGTTGTTGTTGTTTTTTTTTTTTCATTAGCTGTCAATACATCCCAGATCTTTCAGTGAGGAATATAGCCTTAATAACGTCCTGCTATTTATCTCAAGTTCTTTATGAATGGCATTTAATATAATAAGAATTTTTTTTCTTCCTCTTGTACAGATAGATAGATAGATAGATAGATAGATAGATAGATAGATAGATAGATAGATAGATAGATAGATAGATAGATAGATAGATAGAACGATTGCTTCGTAAACTTCTCATCACAGGAAACGTCTTCGCTTCTTTGCTACAGGTCACTGCGGATCAGCTGTTACTATGGCAACAGTAAGGTATTAAAACAAATTAATTCATTTGAACCACTATCAGAGACATGATGGTTTAGAGGTCCAGGCGCTGGGTTCCTAATCAGAAGGTCGGGGTTCAAGCCCACAAGCTACTGCGACATTTACGTTGGGTCCTTGAGCAAGGCCCTTAACCACACCTGCTCCAGGGTTGACGCACGATGGCTGACCCTGCGCTCTGACCCCAGGCTCATAATAGCCTGGAATATGCAAAAACCTTGGGGGAAGTCGAGTCCTAATGGTTAGAGCGTTTGACTCCCAACCCTAAGGTTGTGGGTTCGAGTCTCGGGCCAGCAATACCACGACTGAGGTGCCCTTGAGCAAGGCACCGAACCCCCCAACTGCTCCCCGGGTGCCGCAGCATAAATGGCTGCCCACTGCTCCAGGTGTGTGTTCACGTTGTGTGTGTTCACTGCTGTGTGTGTGCACTTTGGATGGGTTAAACTCAGAGAACGAATCCTGAGTATGGGTCACTGTACTTAGCCGTACGTCACGTCACTGTCACTTAGAGCTGTAATAGTAAATTAATCACCACCGTCTTCAAGACCAATCAGAAAGAAGAATGTAAATGCATATGTTTTTATCCATCTTTTAAAGCTAATAAGATTTCTCCTGCTGATAAACGCAGTCATAACTAGTCATTACAGAAAGTCGGAAACCCCCCGCCCTGCTGTCCAAGTGGTACGGTCCAAACCGGCTTTGCCTTAACGTGATTATTCTTTTACGTGATTATTCTATTCGTTTTGTCTTTAGCTATTTTTTTGAGACTTGTTTTGGTAAAGATGATAAAATCATTGCTTCTATTACATTAAAAGTAATTTAGACTTTGTATCGATGAAAATATTTTTATTTTAATATTTGAATTATTTGGTTATTGTCAATATTTGTCTAGTTTTTTTTTTCTAATTAAAACCGTTTCCGTCCATTTAAGATAATTAATGAATAAATTATTTTAACTCACCTTACATTGATCCTTGAAGTTGCGTGTTTTTCGGTCACGTGTGGGCGTGGCCTGTCCCGTACATCGTCTATAGCTTTGTAGTTAAATATAAACAAGATAGACAACTAATGTGAGTATCGTTGCTTGATTTTAGATGAAACCTTTGAGCTAGCTTCATTGCGAGATTAGCAAAGCAAGCTATCTGTGCTAGCGTACAGTAGGATCGGTCTTAGGAATCGTATGTGTCATTTGGATTTGGCGTTTTTATCTCATTTGCATAAAGTGTAGGTTTAAATTTGGCTTATTGTGATGTCACTACGTTGCTTGCTGCTGTTTGAAAGTCGTCTCTACGTTTCAGGTGTACACTTTATGTAAGGAGTGATCTCCTGGATGTGTTCGATACGTCTTACACTTTACTCGCTACGCTGGGGGATGCTGGAGGTCGACACAAGCAAAGTGTCTGTCTGTCTTCTCACTCTGTCTCTCTAGCAACTGATTCTTCTGCATCTGACTGTCTGTCTGTCTGTCTGTCTATTGAGCTGTTTATCTGTTTGTCTATTGATCTTTCTATCTATCTGTTTTCTTCCCCTTTATCTATCCACCTTTCTTTCTGTCTCTATCCTGATATCAGAGCGTGTGTCTTCTTGTCATCATGTCTAACTGTCCGGTTATTGCTTATTGGTCTGTCTGTCTATCAGTCTGTCTATCGGCCCGTCTTGTCTCATCTTACTGTCAGCTGTCGTGTATCTGTTGGAATGTATTTTTATTAGAATAGCTGTTGGTCTGTCTGTAGTTTATCACTATAAGCTGAAACAGAGTGCACTAGTGTAATTCCCTCTGACAGTCTCTTTCCTCATTTAGCTGTGATTTATTCGTCCTGAATTATTTATTAGCTTGTTTTTGGCCTGTTTGTCCACTGACAGTTTGTTTGGTGTACAGTACGTGAACATAACTAGGTGTTTGTGGCTAAAATACTCCACTGGGTCTACACTGGTCTGGTGCTGGTTTAGTGCTGGTTCAATGCTGGGGTGGTGCGGGTCTGACGCTGGTCTGGTTCTGGACCGAAGCTAGTCTGACTCTTACAAGACACTGGTGTGATTCTGGCAAGACACTGGTCTGATTCTGGTCCGATGCTGGTCTGATTCTGGCCTGAAGCTAGTCTGACTCTGGCAAGACACTGGTCTGATTCTGGTCCGATGCTGGTCTGATTCTGGCCTGAAGCTAGTCTGACTCTGGCAAGACACTAGTCTGATTCTGGTCCGATGCTGGTCTGATTCTGGCCTGAAGCTAGTCTGACTCTGGCCTGAAGCTAGTCTGACTCTGGCAAGACTCTGGTCTGATTCTGGACCGATGCTGGTCTGATTCTGGCTTGAAGCTAGTCTGACTCTGGCCTGAAGCTAGTCTGACTCTGGCAAGACACTTGTCTGATTTTAGTCCGATGCTGGTCTGATTCTGGACCGAAGCTAGTCTCACTCTGGCCAGACACTGGTCTGATTCTGGACCGATGCTGGACTGATTCTGGACCGATGCTGGTCTGATTCTGGCCTAAAGCTAGTCTGACTCTGGCAAGACACTGGTCTGATTCTGGGCGGATGCTGGTCTGATTCTGGACCGAAGCTAGTCTGACTCTGGCCAGACACTGGTCTGATTCTGGACCGAAGCTAGTCTGACTCTGGCCAGACACTGGTCTGATTCTGGACCGACGCTGATCTGATTCTGGCTTGATGCTGGTCCGACGCTGGACTGTTTCTGGCTCGATGCTTGCCTGATTCTAGAACAATGCTGGTCTATTTTTGGTCCGACGCTGATCTGAATCTGGACCAATACTTGTCTGATTCTTATCCGACTCTGTTGTAATGCTGGTCTGATTCTGGACCGTTGCAGGTCTGTTTCTGGTCGTTTTATTAAAAGCTTAATAAGAGAATATTACACATCATTACTACATTTTGATGTCTTCATTTGTATGTAAAAGGAGTTAACATTCAGCGAAACACGCTGTGTTCAGAGATTAATGTTTTTCCACAGGCCTATTAGAAAACCCAGAGGGACTGAGCCGGTTAATGTATTAAGAGCATAATAGCACAGCAGAAAAAATCCCCAGTGTTAAATTAAAACCTTACAGTGTTCCTAAGAGTCCACACAGGCACAAGTGAACGCTGTGAGTGTTAAGTCAGCGCCGGAGATTATGCCGAGTTCAATTACAATTCATCTCTATTGATTTGTGCGAGTATAAAACAGAAAGGATGACTCCAGGCTAATTAGAATTATTTATTGCTATGAGCCGTGCCTTAAAAATGGTCTGACCTACAGGGCTCGGTCGATATATTCAGGATTCCCTTCTTTTTAGACATGCGCATCATTAATAATATATAAAAACTGCTATAAAAAGTGTGTCCGAGTTCTTTGAAATCAAAACTTAAGAAAGATTATATTGAAATCCACGTTCCGAAGGTAAAGCTTCAGCTTAATCCACGTAGCTGGATTGTAGTCCAGGTAGCTGATTGGTGTCGTTATGGCAACGCTAACATATTGATATCGGCTATTTAGCTATCTTTCTCGATAGAACTTATCCTTATTTTGCACAAATTGTCTTCATTTTTGAAAGAATTTACAAATCCAGAAATTCACCTCAGCTAGTATCCGATCTCAGGTCAACCATAAAGGTGTATATAGTTTCGCTGTGAAGTCTGGGACTCTGCCTCGCATTAGCTAACTAGCTAATATTCATTCATTTTCTACCCGAACTACCTCGGGTCACGGGGAGCCTGTGCCTATCTCAGGCGTCATCGGGCATCGAGGCAGGATACACCCTGGACGGAGTGCCAACCCATCGCAGGGCACACACACACTCTTATTTACACACACTCTAACACACTACGGACAATTTTCCAGAGATGCCAATCAACCTACCATGCATGTCTTTGGACCGGGGGAGGAAACCGGAGTACCTGGAGGAAACCCCCGAGGCACGGGGAGAACATGCAAACTCCACACACACAAGGCGGAGGCGGGAATCGAACCCCCAAACCTGGAGGTGTGAGGCGAACGTGCTAACCACTAAGCCACCGTGTCCCCTTAACTAGCTAATAGTTTTTTTTAAATCAAACCAGAAGAAATTAAAATCATACTGTACTCTGTATTTTTACTATAATTATAATGTGGAAGCCTAGTGGTTAACTGTTGGCTTACCTAGTGGAAGGTTGTAAGTTTGAATCCCAGGTCCTCCAAGTCGCTTCTGCTGGGCCCCTGAGCAAGGCCCCTATCCATCAATCGCTCAGTTATGTAAATAAAATGTAAGTTGCTTTGGTTAAAGGTGTCTGTCATATGTATTATTAGCTATGTAGCTGAATTTGCGAATTATTTTTCTCCATGTTAAGACTCTCAGGAGCGAAGTCGATCCCTTACGAATCATTTCGCCGTTCACTAATGACTCTACAAATATCTGTCCCTCGTCTTCACAGCTACCGGCGACAGCTCCGGGACTTCACGCGGCGATTAACCAGACAAAACGACGCTAATAAGAAGGGATGTGAACAACATTGATGATCAGGAGAGTATTTAATACTGGAGTGAGGAAAAGCAGGAAACAGGAAGTCAACAAGCCAGTATGACAGCTCTGTAATTAATTCTGTTTACTGTTATGAAGGGAAAAGACATCTCGAGCTGGTGTAGTATGGAGATAGAGGGTATGTGCGACATGAAAATCAGGTTCTAACACACTCGACACTCCCTCCCAGGCTTCATCCTCGGGATTAAACCGCACTCTCAACCTCTCAAGGACGTCTCATCTCGCCGCGCGTGTGTGTGTGTGTGTGTGTGTGTGTGTGTGTGTGTGTGTGTGATGCTCTATGCAAACCCTGAGGCTCACAAGGCTCCAGCATAAACATCTCGCAAATTAGCAGCTCAGTGTTTTCTAATTAACACTCCGTTCATACAGAACGCTCTTCCTCGGGCTCAGACATTCTTATTTAAACTCCACAGCCTTGAAAGTGCACAACTTTCATCAAACAATTAAAAAGACATATTTAACACGGACAAAACCCCGAGCCCAGACGCCAGTCGGAAAAATTCCGAATTATCTCATCTCGTATTTAATGTATTCCGATTTTTTTCCGCTTTCGTGAGAGATGGAGAATCCAGGATGATGTGGTGTGATTTATATATATATATATATATATAATTTTTTTTTCTTCTTTTTTTAACGCCTAGGTTTTCCTAGTTTGGTGTGATTAAGTCGACCAAAAAAATCCCCATGAAATCTCAGCAAATGAGAAATTTCTTTAGTAGTTGCTTTTACACCTAGTAGTTTCCTGAGTCTAATTCAGGGTTAAAGAGATGACATCAGCACAAACGTTTCTCTCCCGTCTAGAAAACGTCCGCTTTTAACGTTCCACTCGTGTGATTTTGAAGCAGGATCAGCACAGATTTGCCTCCAGGTTATTAAACTCTGCTCTGAAGCTTTTACTGTTAGCTACACATCAGGGTGCCAAATGTGCACAGTGTGAAACAAAACGGCGTTACGAACGTTACTAGTTGCTTAGCAACAAACAAGCAATCAGAAACCGAACAGCGTTTCTGATTCGTTTCGACAGAAAATCAGGACGTAGCCGAAGAACACCGAACAAAAACGGCTCGGTCGACAGAGTCGGGCGGTGAAACACACCGGATATCAACAAACGGACGACAAATTTAAAAAGAGAAAAAACAGATGATAAAGCTGTGAAAGATAAAATCTACTCAGGTGCAAATAATCAGACCTGAACTTTTTCTCGTCACTGTGAAAGCGTGAGACGAGCCGTTACTTAAAGCGGTCACGCCGGATTTATCCAATCATGGTTGATGATGTGGAAAATATGCAAATTAGACGAAGGTGTTTAGGAACGTTCAGCACAGGGGTGGTTCTAGCCCTTCTTTAGGGTGGCTCCAGCGCCCCCTGTCTGTGATCTCAGCCACCCTAAAACTAAAAGTATCATTTTTACTTTCATAAATAAACAATAAAAATGACGTTAAAATGCAGGACATGTAAATTGTTTATCAGTTTGATCCAAGCGCGTCTTTTTTTTTTTTTTTACTTTGCTTTTACGCGCGTGCGTTGTAGTCTTTCAATATTGCGTCATCAGCTGTTTGCGTTATTAGAACGGAGAAGCACAGGTACGCGCAGCGTGCACGCGCAGTCAGAGCTGAGGCGTTTATCTATGACGTTAATCGGCGGAAAGACGCAAAGACGGCAACCAAAAACAGTGAAATGTCAATATTCTTATTACCAGAGTTGTCATATAATATATAATATAGAACTCTTCTTGTTTTAAATTCTCACTGTGGGCTAAAACCCCTAAAGATGACATCCTAGTACCGCCCCTGGTTCAGCGTATAGATAGCACAGAGATCCGCAGCAAGACTGCAAGTGCTGACTAAGTGTTTTTATGTTTCTATAATTCATTATAAATGAAATTTCCCTGTTTTGGTGCTCGAGTCCAAATGTCCAGAAATGTCCACAAGGTTTTCACGTTTTAACAGCTTGAAAATCCTGCAACACAAAACATGGCATTTGAATTGATTCAATCCTGCAGGTGAGTCGATTCTGAGTTGAATTGCAGCATATGTGAAGTAACTAAATGTGATAACTATATATAGGTTGTGTGTGTGTGTGTGTGTGTGTGTGTGTGTGTGTGTGTGTGTGTGTGTGTGTGTGTGTGTGTGTGTGTGTGTGTCAGACACAGAGACATTTCACATATGCTGCATTTAGTGCATTTGAACGGAACCCGGTTATGAGTCAAAACCTGTGAGAAAGCGATTTAACTGCGGGAAGTGAATCAAAATCCAAATTCAATCCAAAATCGAAATTCAGATGTCACTCACACACACACGCACGCACACACACACACACACACACACACACACACACACACAAACAAACAAACAATAAACTTTGAAAATCTAAAATGTCCTGGGATCAAGCGATCGGACGAAACAGACGGCTGAATCGAGAATCATACGACTCTCCATTGCCACATGCTAACTCTAATTAGGCCTCTGGGAACTAAGAAATGTGTGTGTGTGTGTGAGAAAGAGAAAGAAAGCAGGATGAGTGTGTGGCTTAGAAGAGGAAGCAAGTCCCAGCGGTTTTACTCCTGTTTGACTATAGCAGAAAACTTGAGACTGAACATACGTCTATAGGTTCGCTAATGATCCAAAGTAACGTATCCGTCAAATGAGTTCACACAGGAGGGTTTATCCTGGGATTCTGAGTTTGCAGTACTTTTATTTGGTTCAGAACACGAGGGAGGAAAGTGTTGGTGGGATATTGGAAGTGTAAAACGTCTTATACGGTATTTTAACTAAAATAAATCTATCTTTCTAGGTTTGATAAAAAAAAAACTCTAGGTATTGTTTCCACTCACTCACTCATTTTCTACCGCTTATCCGAACTTCTCGGGTCACGGGGAGCCTGTGCCTATCTCAGGCATCATTGGGCATCAAGGCGGGATACACCCTGGACGGAGTGCCAACCCATCACAGGGCACACACACACACTCATTCACACACACACACACACTACGGACAATTTTCCAGATATATTTTTTTAGTATTATTATGTTGTTGTTCTAGGGGGCACAGTGGCTTAGTAGTTAGCACGTTTGCCTCACACCTCCAGGGTTGAGGGTTCGATTCCTGCCTCCGCCTCGTGTGTGTGGAGTTTGCATGTTCTCCCCGTGCCTCGGGGGTTTCCTCCGGGTACTCCGGTTTCCTCCCCCGGTCCAAAGACATGCATGGTAGGTTCATTGGCATCTCTGGAAAATTGTCCGTAGAGTGTGTGTGTGTCGTGGCCGCCCCGAGACTCGAGCCCACAACCTTAGGGTTAGGAGTCAAACTCTCTAACCATTAGGCCAGTCTTAACTTTGGGAAGGTAAGAGATATTCTTATGATAACAGTGAATAATAAGGGGTATTAGAGTAAATAATGAGGGGTATTAGAGTAAATAATGAGGGGTATCAGAGTAAATAATGAGGGGTATACGTGATATGAGTATATATGAGTGTGTGAGTGAATGAGAGTGTGTGTGCCATGCGATGGGTTGGCACTCCGTCCAGGGTGTATTCTGCCTTGATGCCTGATGACGCCTGAGATAAGCACAGGCTCCCCGTGACCCGAGAAGTTCGGATAAAGTGGTAGAAAATGAATGAATGAATGAATGAATGTTATGTCCACATCGTTCCAATACTTTTGGAGGAATCTGTAAACATAAAGTACTAAACATGTAAGTGTTCATTAATTCTGCATTGAGGATTTTAAGATTTTTCTGTATGTGGGATTTTGTAATTCATTGCATATAGAAGTCCGGAACATGTTTACGAATACAAATGGACTCATTTTTTAATCATTATTAACACCCCGGGGCTCATTTGAGTTCATTTCTTCATAGCTTCCTGTCATTCTGTAAACCATAAAGAAAACAATCATTATTGTTGATAGAATAAGATTCAGCTGCGGTAAAAAAAAAAAAAAATCTCCCGCGATCTCTCGACGGCGTCGATCGTAAAAAAAAAAAAAAAACGCCTCCATCGTGTTCCTATTTCTCCTTTACAGTTTCCTGAAAATTAGCCACAGTGTTTGCCATAGCGGTAAATCTAATGACTTCTCTCTGTAAACATCTGAAAGCCATCCGGCTGAAATGGCGCAGGCCGAACCTGCAGAAAAAAAGCCTCGCATATTGAAATTGAAAGGCATGAAATTAATATTTACGTCGAGAACGGGATGTGGCGGAAATCAGAGATTTGTTCAGTAGCGCAGATGAAGGGGATTTTTCTTCTTTCTGAAAAGGAAAGAAAGACACAGAGAGAGAGAGAGAGAGAGAGAGAGAGAGAGAGAGAGAGAGAGAGAGTAGATGGGAAATATGGAAATCTGACAGGGAATCAGGAAATGACCCATCTGGTAAATGTGATTAAAGACAATGCTTCAAAGAAGCAAAGAAAACGAGAAACAGCGGGGACGCAAAGACGAGAAGAAAAGTCTGTGTGTCATTAAACAACAACAAAAAAAAACAGAAAATATTAGAGGGGAAAAAAATCTAAGTTAGAGCTTTGAAAACTTTTAGAAAACAAACTGTAATTTATTTCAGAGTTCTTACAAAATGACAAACTGATGCCAAGACAGATGAGCGTGAAATCCCACAGAATAACGGACGAGTGAGTGTTAACGAAAAACACGTCCGTGTTCATAACGACGAGCAGGAGGTGAGCGTTATAAGTGTGTTATAAACTCTGATGACTAAGGTATATTAAATTATGAGGCGATATTATGGTGGAATGAGTATCTCTGCTGGGGGGCATGGTGGCTTAGTGGTTAGCACGTTTGCCTCACATCACCAGGGTCGATTCCCGCCTCCGCCTCGTGTGTGTGGAGTTTGCATGTTCTCCCCGTGCCTCAGGGGTTTCCTCCGGGTACTCCGGTTTCCTCCCCCGGTCCAAAGACATGCATGGTAGGTTGATTGGCATCTCTGGAAAATTGTCCGTCGTGTGTGAGTGTGTGAGTGAATGAGAGTGTGTGTGTGCCCTGTGATGGATTGGCACTCCATCCAGGGTGTATCCTGCCTCGATGCCCGATGACGCCTGAGATAGGCACAGGCTCCCCGTGACCCGAGAAGTTCGGATAAGCGGTAAAGAATAAATGAATGAATGAATGTGCACCCTTACCATCACACCCGTGTGTATAAATGTTACCACAGAGTTCCAGCATGACAAAGCGCCTGTGCACAAAGCAAAGCGTGTTAAGAACTCGAGTGTCCCGCACACAGCCGTGACTCTAACTCGAACCCACTTAACAGATTTGGGACACAACATCAGTCTGGTCTTACTAATGCTTTTGTATCTGAATACAAAATGATCCGAATGATCACAAATCCACATGGTCACATCTAGTGAAACGTCTTAAGTGATATTGATAAGTGACGTGACATACGGCTAAGTACGGTGACCCATACTGAGAATTTGTTCTCTGCGTTTAACCCATCCAAAATGCACACACACGGCAGTGAACACACACACGGCAGTGAACACACACATGGCAGTGAACACACACACCGTAAACACACACCCGGAGCAGTGGGCAGCCATTTATGCTGCGGCGCCCAGGGAGCAGTTGAGGGGGTTTGGTGCCTTGCTCAAGGGCACCTCAGTCGTGGCCGGCCCGAGACTCGAGCCCACAACCTTAGGGTTAGGAGTCAAACTCTCTAACCATTAGGCCAGTCTTAACCTCTTAAGGGAAGGTAAGAGATATTCTTATGATAACAGTGAATAATAAGGGGTATTAGAGTAAATAATGAGGGGTATTAGAGTAAATAATGAGGGGTATACATGATATGAGTATATATGAGTGTGTGAGTGAATGAGAGTGTGTGTGCCCTGCGATGGGTTGGCACGCCATCCAGGGTGTATCCTGCATCGATGCCCGATGACGCCTAAGATAGGCACAGGCTCCCCGTGACCCGAGAAGTTCGGATAAGCGGTAGAAGATGAATGGATGAATGAATGAATGAATGAATGAATGAATGAATGAATGAGGGGTATCAGAGTAAATAATGAGGGGTATCAGAGTAAATAATGAGGGGTATCAGAATAAATAATGAGGGGTATCAGAGTAAATAATGAGGGGTATCAGAATAAATAATGAGGGGTATCAGAATAAATAATGAGGGGTATCAGAGTAAATAATGAGGGGTATTAGAGTAAATAATGAGGGGTATCAGAGTAAATAATGAGGGGTATCAGAGTAAATAATGAGGGGTATTAGAGTAAATAATGAGGGGTATCAGAGTAAATAATGAGGGGTATTAGAGTAAATAATGAGGGGTATCAGAGTAAATAATGAGGGGTATCAGAATAAATAATGAGGGGTATCAGAGTAAATAATGAGGGGTATCAGAGTAAATAATGAGGGTTGTTAGAGTAAATAATAAGGGGTTTCAGAGTAAATAATGAGGGGTATCAGAGTAAATAATGAGGGGTATCAGAATAAATAATGAGGGGTATCAGAATAAATAATGAGGGGTATCAGAGTAAATAATGAGGGGTATTAGAGTAAATAATGAGGGGTATCAGAGTAAATAATGAGGGGTATCAGAGTAAATAATGAGGGGTATCAGAATAAATAATGAGGGGTATCAGAATAAATAATGAGGGGTATCAGAGTAAATAATGAGGGGTATCAGAATAAATAATAAGGGGTATCAGAGTAAATAATGAGGGGTATCAGAGTAAATAATGAGGGGTATTAGAGTAAATAATGCACAAACTATTGATCCTAGCACATATATCTATAACCCATGTAAAGTGAAATAAGAGCACAGGTCTCTCTCTCTCCATATATATAAATATAGACATAAACAATAATACTAATTATTGTTTAACAAAGTTGTCGGCGTGTAAAACTTTTCCCGAGCACAGCGGGCATTCGCTCGGTGCAGCGTTTAAAATGAGAGAAAATTAACCACGTTTGGAAAACAGTCATGTATTCCACGTCTAATTGCAACAATTTCAGGCTTGAGAAAGTTTTGATCGGCCAATTTCAACAGAGGTTAACGGGTTAGCGACGCGGCTCTGTTTCATTCAGGCGGGAAAGAAAACACAGGCTTTGATAATTCCACTCTGAACGAGCCTGCGGGTAAATTAGAGCGAAAAATGGGTCAAATCACGAGTACAAACATGTAGAAAGAGTTTTTCGGTGCATAAAAAAGTGTCTGTGATATCGAGCTACTTGGGAATAAAAAAGACAAGAAAAGAAAATATTCCGTTCACTCCTACTCGTCCTAGTCATCAAAACCTTTTGTAGACTTACAAAAGAAGCGAGGAGGTTTTTTTGACCAAACGCACGTTCCGTGTCAGCCCGCTAAATGCTGATGATTTTCTAACTGACACGTACGTTAGCGACACAAACGCTATAAATTACTGCATTTAAAAATAAAAGCTTTGTCTGTTTCAGATGATAATTACTTACACAAACTCGGAAAATATCTCGGCGATTTAAACTCTGTCAAAAAAAATCTTTTCACAGGAACAACAGCTAATTGTGATTAAATCTGTCAGAGAAAGACTCTTCGGGCTCTTTTCCGTCCTGAAGAGAACGGTTTTAAAAGTTTGATCCGTTATTCGTTGCTTATTCGTGACTCCCGGATTTTCCTCGCTTTCTGGTCGGGAGATGGCTTTTAATCTTAATATTAAAATCTGTTCTATAAGCTGGTGAATAATCAGTGTGGAAGCTGTACAGTGAACTGACACGATGATTTCTATAGTCAAATTATAATAATTCTGTTCTCTTCTCAAGGGGGCACGGTGGCTTAGCGGTTAGCACGTTCGCCTCACACTTCCAGGGTCGGGGGTTCAATTCCCGCCTCCGCCTTGTGTGTGTGGAGTTTGCATGTTCTCCCCGTGCCTCGGGGGTTTCCTCTGGGTACTCTAGTTTCCTCCCCCGGTCCAAAGACATGCATGGTAGGTTGATTGGCATCTCTGGAAAATTGTCTGTAGTGTGTGAGTGTGTGTGTGTGTGTGTGTGTGCCCTGTGATGGGTTGGCACTCCAGGGCGTCCAGGGTGTATCCTGCGTCCAGGGTGTATCCTGCCTCGATGCCCGATGACGCCTGAGATAGGCACAGGCTCCTCGTGACCCGAGAAGTTCGGATAAGCGGTAGAAAATGAATGAATGAGATCTCTTCTCATCTATCTTCTCATTAATATCCCTCTCATATGAGTCATTTATCTTTTTACTACCAAATAGTCTCCTGATTTTAAAGCAACGAAAAACAAACAATGTCCTCCGTCAGTCCGTATTTTCTATCCCTGATTTTTTTTGCCGTTAAATTGTTGATTAAAATGTTCTGATTAATTATTAAGGATTTATTGCCAATATCAGTACATAGTGCATAGAACTTTTTATATTTAATTATTCTTTTTTTTTGGTCAATGTAATGTCATAAAAGACTGTGAAGAATTTTCAAAATAAATGCCTTTATGTTTTGAGGAAGATGATGGTTGTAAAAAACCTGAAACGCTAACAACAAATGTACAAAATAACAAAAGCAGACGATTAATGAAGAAACAATAAACAGTTATTTATCCCTTGGCTTTAAATAATTAAAAAAAAGTATTAATGTAATAATAATAATAATAATAATAATAATAATAACAATAATTATTATTGTTATTATTATTATTATTATTAATTTGCTGAGGAAATAAAAAGCATAGAAAATAGTTCTATCTATCTATCTATCTATCTATCTATCTATCTATCTATCTATCTATCTATCTATCTATCTATCTATCTATCTATCTATCAGAATATAGCAGACTATCTTTGTAATCTCTGAACTCATTTCCCCTCAGCTGTATTAGTGATGTGTTACATGAGGGCACATAAAAAATGTCACAGAGTCTCTCTCTCTCTCTCTCTCTCTCTCTCTCTCTCTCTCTCTCTCTCTCTATTCCTGCACTCCATTAGAGGATCTTTCCCTCGATGAAGACAGGCATTACCTGGCCTTTCTATCTGCTCAGCTAAGCTTAGAAAAAGCTTTAAAAAGACCCGAGAGGGCGAGGTGGCTCTGACTGCACTCCTTTACCTGAACCCTTGCTTCCTTTCCCTCACTTCCTCTCTTCATTATTCTCCCTGCACCAAGCCAAGAGAAGGACGAGAGTCAAATGAAGATGGAAGAGAAGAAAGGATGAGAAGAAAGAGACCGTACGCATGATAGAGATGAGGGACAGACGGAAAGGTCCAAATCTATTTCACTGCGAGAAATTCGTTGTTCATTTTATTTTCATCTTCCTACGTTCTTCTGAGGCACCTGTGAGCAAGACGATGCCACGTCGCCTCTTCTCGTCGCTCCGTCTTTCCAAGCCGACGTTCACTTTCCGAAATCCTTTCCAGAAAAAAACGATAGCTGGATGAAAAAGATCGGCGAACTCTGTGTTCAGGGAAAATTGTATTTTTAGGGGCTTCTTATCGAAGGCTCCACTATTATCTTCCCCGTTTCTCTCAGAGCAGAAGAGACGATGTCTTTTGTATCGAAGCAATCAGACGCTGCGTTTCTGAGGGACGAAGTGCGTCGTATAAAAAAAAAAGTTTCATAAAGTTTCTGATTTTCGGAGTGTGAGTGAAGTGCAGAAAAAGCTTGGAGGTTATATATTTATATTGTCCCATGTTTAGCTTAAAATCGAAGGAAACCTGGAACATGTTTGGAAGAAATTTAATACACACAATGTTCTGCTTCATCTCCATGCACCAGATTCCCAAAGGAAGAAACAGAAGGAATAGAACACTCAGTGTTGTGATGTTTTAGGAAAATAATCAGTGATAGTTTGTCACCAATTTGAATTTTTTCCTAAAAAATCACATCTTGTAGTGCAGTGTGGTGTAGTTTAATATTTACAGACACAACACCAAACTACAGACACAACACAGAGCTACACAGACACAGAAAAGAACCACAGACACAGAAAAGAACCACAGACACAACACAGAGCTACAGACACAATGTGGAACAACTGACACAATGCAGAACTACAGAGACACAACACGGAACTACAGACACAACCACCAGACTACAGACACAACACAGAGCTACACAGACACAACACAGAACCACAGACACAACACCAGACTACAGACACAACACTAGACTACAGACACAACACCAGACTACAGACACAACACCAGACTACAGCCACAACAAAGAACCACAGACACAACACCAGACTACAGACACAACACTAGACTACAGACACAACACAGAACCACAGACACAACACCAGACTACAGCCACAACAAAGAACCACAGACACAACACCAGACTACAGACACAACACTAGACTACAGACACAACACAGAACCACAGACACAACACCAGACTACAGACACAACACCAGACTACAGACACAACACAGAACCGCCGACACAACTCAGAACAACCGACACAACACAGAACCACAGACACAACACAGAACAACTGACACAACGCAGAACAACCGACACAATGCAGAACTACAGAGACACAACACAGAACTACAGTGACACAACACCAAACTACAGACACAACACAAAGCTACACAGACAAAGCACTGATATACAGACACAACACCGAACTGAAGAGACTCAACACCGAGCCACAGACCCAACACAGAACAACCGACACAATGCAGAACAATGAACACAACACCAAGCTACTGACACAACACATAGCTACAGACACAACACAGAGCTACAGGCACATCAAAACTACATAAACACAATCGTGCTGCGCTGTGGGACGCAGACACAAGGCACGGAGACGGGCGTGACGTGTTAAATTTAGTGCTCTTTTATTTAGTGGTAAGGAGAGGTAACGAATCCTTGATCTGAAAAGGAAGGAAACTCAAAAGCTTAGCTCTCAGCTTAGTTACAAAGCTTAGCTTAGTTACTAAGGAGATCTGAAGTCCATGATCCTTACACCAATACAACATTTACCTGACTGTATATTACAATCACACCCCCAGTGTCACCCATATGAGGATGGGTTCCCCCTTGAGTCCGGTTCCTCTCAAGGTTTCTTCCTTTACCAATTTAAGGGAGTTTTTCCTTGCCACTGCTGCCTGAGTCACCTCAGACTTGCTCATAGGGGGATAAATACATACAGATTGTGAACTATTTATATCTAATAATAATCTTGAATTTTTTATTCTGTCAATTCTTTTTCTTTTATTATTCGTTATTTCTTTTATCATTCCTTATGTTTACCTTCTGCTCTGTGTTTATGTTCTGTAAAGCCGCTTTGAGACGATGTCTATTGTAAAAAGCGCTATACAAATAAACTTGGATTGAATTGAATCGAATCACAGCACCGAGCCAGCCTTCTCTAGCTCGCCTACTCCCGAAGGGTGAAGAGTTAGAAGCCGCTCTTAATCGGATCCTCGGTTTTGGCACGCTTTAGGTCGCCCCATCATGCAGCCAAGGTCAGCGGCGCTATCCGCGGTGCTGAAGTGGTGCTGTCTCTTCAGAACCGCGGGATTTCAGGGGGTGGAGAGCGCTTTCGCGTAGCTTACGTGCGGTAATGTTTGCGTGGCCGTCACAAGAGACACGACACAGAACTACAGACACAACACGGAACTAGAAACACGACACAGATGGACTGACGGTATAACAGACACACTTGAAAATTGGTGGTAAGATTTTTAAGATTGTTTTGAATTGTTGTGCCAAATTTCAGTTGAAGTTGCAAAAGTCTCCAGTGACATGCTACACTTCTGTTGCTTAGACTTGTGAAGATATAAGAAGCTGCTTAACACATAATACCTCGTTACTTGTAAACTTACCGGTCTAGTTCAGATCTGAGCGGATTTCAACCTGGAAAATGTTTAAACGCTGAATTAAATACAGCTCTTGTGGGTGTGCTCAGACTTTCGGGACCAGATGAGCACCACATTTTCTTGCCTGTTTATAATTCCCACTTCTCCGCCTACTTTCATCCTGCCGTTATCCTGTCTAATACACTTATCCCTGTCATTCTTTGTTTTTTTTTTCCAGGGGAAAATTTAAAAACCCTCAAGCACTCCTTCAAAAATCATGATAAACCCTTAAGGCACGTGTCATCCAGCCATCGCTCAAGTTGTCATGTCTCTTTTATTGTCATCCTCTTTTCATTTGATATTCAACACTGGGGTTCGGGCTTGTCTCAGTATGAGTGTGTGTGTGTGTGTGTGTGTGTTTGTGTTTGTGTCTGTGGGTGTGTGTATGTGTTTGTCAGTGAAGCATCATCTGTCTTTGCTACCCATCAGCCCCTTGGTGTGTAATGCAGCCATAAATCATCAAGCGTTTTATTTAAAGTTGAGGTCAGCTGCCTTCCCGAGCGAGTTTTACACCAACGCCAAGCGGCTCCTGGTGTAACTACAGAAGCAGATCTCTCTGAACTGATTTCTTTTTTTATTTTTATTATGATAGCCAGACTGTTACAGGGTGGATTAGACTTTTATCATAAAGTTTCAAGTTCACATCTCACCTTCAAATAGGTTTCTCAATTATTTACATAAATAAATTAAATAAATAAATAATTGGGTTGGGGGGGCACTGTGGCTTAGTGGTTAGCACGTTCGCCTCACACATCCAGGGTTGGGGGTTCGATTCCCTCCTTCGCCTTGTGTGTGTGGAGTTTGCATGTTCTCCCCGTGCCTCGGGGGTTTCCTCCGGGTACTCCGGTTTCCCCCGGTCCAAAGACATGCATGGTAGGTTGATTGTCATCTCTGGAAAATTGTCCGTAGTGTGTGAGTGTGTGAGTGAATGAGAGTGTGTGTGCCCTGTGATGGGTTGGCACTCCGTCCAGGGTGTATCCTGCCTCGATGCCCGATGACGCCTGAGATAGGCACAGGCTCCCCGTGACCCGAGGTAGTTCGGATAAGCGGTAGAAAATGAATGAATAATTGAGTTCTCGATTGAGTTCAGGATCGAGTTCTGGATCGAGGTCTGCATCGAGTTCACCAGAATCCCTGGAGAAGTGTGGAGGAAACCTTGGACCACCATTCTTCTTGTTGCAGACGACATAACAATGAGTTGTACTTCATTAGCGTACTTGCAAGCCAGTTAGCAATGACAAGTACATAGAAGGAGGAAAATGCCTTCAACCACACAAGCACCGTATAAAACGATGAAGTCCGTCTCTGACAAGATTTAAGTGCTTTTTTTCCCCTTGTGGAAAATGACTGAAGCTCTTAATAGAGCTGAACCGTGAGGTCGACCTCGCTCAGCATAATCAATTGTAAAAGCTCTTTTCTCTCATGCCTTTCATTAGTCACACTCCAACACAATCAATCTATCAGGATCAGGAGCTGACAAGCACCGTAATACACACACACACACACACACACACACACACACACACACACACACACACTAACGTTACATATTTCAGTTACGTTCCAACGCACCACAGTATAAGCTGTGAATTTCCCATGATAACAAACTCGCCTTCCTCTCACTGACGCTGTGTGACACGAGAAATGCGACACACACATTACGCTGCTTTAAATCCACACAGATTTTGTTACTGAATGTGGAACACGGCCGTGTGAAGCGTCCTCTTACTTATTCACCTGGAAACACATCATTTTCCACAATGGCTGTGTGAGACAGTCGGGGTTTGAGCAGCGTTAGTGAATGTTCAGGTTAATATTACTGAGGTCTATAATCAGCTTCAAGAAACAGGAAGCTGACAGATTGAGAGAGAGAGAGAGAGAGAGAGAGAGAGAGAGAGAGAGAGAGAGAGAGAGAGAGAGAGAGAGAGAGAGCGATAGAAACAGAGAAAGAAAGAAAGAAAGAAAGAAAGAAAGAAAGAAAGAAAGAAAGAAAGAAAGAAAGAAAGAAAGATGAAAAAACAGAGATTGTTAAAAAAAATAGAGAAATAAAGAATGAGACACAGACAGAAATACAGCGAGAGGGACTGATTGAGAGGGAAAGAGGAAAAGAGAGAGTGTGACTCAGAGACAAAGAGAAACAACATGGGATGAAGGGATAAAGGTTTAAAAAAGAGAAATCGAGAGAGAGAGAGAGAGAGAGAGAGAGAGAGAGAGAGAGAGAGAGAGAGAGAGATTGTAAGAAATAGCAATAGAAACACAGAGAAAGAAAATATATGAGAAAGAAAGAAAGAAAGAAAGAAAGAAAGAAAGAAAGAAAGAAAGAAAGAAAGAAAGAAAAATGAAAAACAGAGATTGATCAAGAGAAAAACAGAGAAATAAAGAATGAGGCAGAGACAGAAATACAGCGAGAGAGACTTATTGGGAGAGAACGAGGAAAAGAGACAGAGTGTGACCTAGAGACAAAGAAAAACAAAGAGGGATGGAGAAATCGAGAGAGGGATAGAGAGAGAGAGAGAGAGAGAGAGAGAGAGAGAGAGAGAGAGAGAGAGAGAGAGAGAGAGATAAATAAATTGACGGACTGAGACAGCTGCCTCTTCGTCGATGAGGGTGGATGGAATGTTATAATGCTATAAAACACACAATGTTATAAAACTGGAGCAATAGATAAGTGGCTAAAAAAGCTAACTAATGTAACTATTGGCGCCATTTTCAGGTGAAAGGTCGCTAGAACACAGCATGCTAGCAAGTCAACTAGCAAGGTCGCTAATACAGCATGCTAGCAAGTCAACTAGCATGAGGTTTTATCGCTTTGTTCACCAACAAACTAGCTTCACTCACAAGCTTTCAACATCTATAATCTATAGGCTAACTTTGCTACCACAGCTTTTAATATATTTATTTATTTGTTAATTGTAAATAAAAATAGATTGCTAAATTAGCTAGCATGCTAACATCAAATTGTCATACTGCGCTAACCAAACCATTAGCGGTGCTCAATTACAATCTGGCTAAAGGTAAACTGTTTGATTTGCTAGGTTTAATTGTAAAAGCAAGCTAGTTAAACTAAGCTAGGTTAAATCTAAGGTTAAAAAATCAACCCGAAGAAAGAGAGACTCACGAGAAAAAGAAAGCCGTGTTTAATGCTAAATCAGCACGAGCGTCATTGTCATTCTATAACTTAGCCTGAGCAATGCTATTAGAAAGTGAATTATAAATCATTCCTTCTAAATATGTTTGTTTTTTAAATTTTGCTAGACAAGAAAAACAGCGCAGGTTACAGAAATAATGCCAATGCTGTGGATGTGAGCGTTACAGACAGCTAGCGTAGCCATATTCCTATCACCAGATTGTAGCGCTTTTTTGTATTATAACACCTCTGAAGCACGTCGAGCTCCCGCGTCGACTATCGCCGCTTCCTCTCCCTGTGTGATATCCACATTATCGGAGCTGTGAAGGACAGGAAGTGCATTATTCATTTTATTCAAATGGTTCAAGGACCGTATCTCTTTCATGGAGATAGATTTCAGCCAATAGACCAGAAACTGTCTTTCGTATTCAGAGCCGCTGCTCTCGCGGCCACCGGGTTTCACCGGGAAGTCTTCCTCTCTGCTTCAGCGTTTTCTGCCGATGTTTAATTTGCTTTAATCATGCTACGTACAGGGTGTCTAACTTCCGGCACTCGTTACGGTTCGGATTTGATTGAAGCATGGATTTAATACTGAAATTCTACACGTCTGTATTCAGACCTAGGGCGTAAGTACTGAAAAGAAAATGAAAAAGAAAGAAAAAAAACTAAAGAAATGTTTCCCAGCTGAACACAATTGTGTTCTTGGACTTACAGTAACTGGGATTTTCTTGTATGAATGAAGGTCAGCAGTAAGTCCGGCGCTAGCCGCGTGATCGTTCGATGTGAAACACGAGTGTCAGGACTCAGCCCCGGACTTTGGCCACGTGCATCTGTTTACGTTCCTCGTCACGTGTCTGCCCCGCCTTCGTCTGCTCCTCCCTGTCTACACACCTGTTTCCTATTGTTATTACCCTGTGTATTTAACTGTGCCGTGTTGCCTTGTGCAGCGCGGAATCTACTGTTGTCTTTTCCTGTCTCGTGTTTTGTTTCCTTTGTTATTAAACCCCGTTTGTTTTGCTATCCTGCGTTTGGATCCGTTTTTTTATCCTGCGTTCATGACAAAAAGGTTGGTTTGGCTTTAAAAACGTTCCGAAAATATCATTCAAGTATAATGACATACTTGATAGTGTTACAAAAGTATATCATAAAAACTATATTTGGGGATGGATTTAGAGAACTTTATTATTCATTAATTTTCTACCACTTATCCGAACTACTCGGGTCACAGGGAGCCTGTGCCTATCTCAGGCATCGAGGCAGGATACACCCTGGACGGAGTGCCAACCCATCACAGGGCACACACACTCATTCACTCACACACACTCACACACTACGGACAATTTTCCAGAGATGCCAATCAACCTACCATGCATGTCTTTGGACCGGGGGAGGAAACCGGAGTACGCGAAGGAAACCCCCAAGGCACGGGGAGAACATGCAAACTCCACACACACGAGGTGGAGGTGGGAATCGAACCCCCGACCCTGGAGGTGTGAGGCCAACGTGCTAACCACTAAGCCACCATGTCCCCTCCTGAAAATTATAAGTTTAATAAAATCATAAGTTCATTTATAATTTTCCTCCTGGTTTGTTCAGTTTCCTCCCTCAGTCTGAAGACACAAGCTGTTTTTTGATTGGCATCTTAATAGTCCAAAGTCATCTAGTTTTCCTTGAAGAAACTTGAAGAAAAAAAGGAAAATCATGTCTCCCTTGTTCAATAATGAATGCATCCCTGATTCTCATCACCATAACCAAGTCTCACGTATCTGAACACGAGCATATTTGGGATATTTGTGATGGTCTCGTGTTTTTTCCCAGTTGTATTTTCTCGTTTGTGAAGCGTCCTTGGGTGTGAGAGAGACTGCGTACAAATAAATATTCAGGAATGCTCCGGGCTCTCAGTTCTTTCTGTCTCTGTTCATGAGCTTGGCACTGAGATTAGTATCTCTGACCTCTGGATGTGGGTTCGCTATCCCTCTGGAAGCAAATTAAACGGAAAAACATCAGCATCCAAACAGACCCCGGATCAAACAATCTGCGAAACACACGTCTGGGTTCGGGAAAAAGGCTTCGGTCCAGATTGTTAGACTTCACAGAAATTATATTTCTTTCTTTCTTTATTTCTTTTGTCTACAATGTTTTATATACAATTTAATATTTTTCCTCAGATTGTTTTCCTGATGGAGCTACACTGAGGCACACAATGGGATGTGGTAGCTCAGTGGTTAAGGTGTTGGGCTACTGATCGGAAGGTCATGGGTTCAAACCCCAGGTCCACCAAGCTGCCACTGCTGGGCCCCTGAGCAAGGCCCTTAACGCTCAGTTGTAAGTCACTCTGGATAAGAGTGTCTGCTAAATGGCGTAAATGTAACACAGCATTCCCGAAAAGTTCCCAAAATAATAATAAAAAAAATTCGCATTTTTTTTAAATGAATTTTTTATGTTTTTGTATGTATCTTTTATTTTCTGCCTCAGTCTGTGTGCATAAGTATTGGAATAATATAGTCATGATTATAAATGACTATACTACATCTGCTGTTTTTTGTTTTTTTTTCTTTAAAATACACAAAGACTTAACAATTCTATGTTTTCTGACATACTTTTACATACCTGAATATCTGACATACGCAAAATTGCAGCTTCTTTTTATTCGGTTCATTTTTTTTCCATTTCCATACAGTATGCTGCAAATTGAAATTTAATCATAACAAAAATGTAGAAATGTGTTTAAATGTAAACCTATTTAGTTCATATATAAAACCTTACTTTTTCTCAATTCAGGATCAAATGTAATTCATTCTTTGTCTTATTTATTTATTTGTTTGTTTGTTTGTTTATTAGTGCTGGTATCAGTGTTTGATGCCAAACTGTTGTCATCTCCAATATTGTATATATTCATTCATTCATTCATTCATTCATTTTCTACCGCTTATCCGAACTTCTCGGGTCACAGGGAGCCTGTGCCTATCTCAGGCGTCATCGGGCATCGAGGCAGGATACACCCTGGACGGAGTGCCAACCCATCACAGGGCACACACACACTCTCATTCACTCACACACTCACACACTACGGACAATTTTCCAGAGATGCCAATCAACCTACCATGCATGTCTTTGGACCGGGGGAGGAAACCGGAGTACCCGGAGAAAACCCCCGAGGCACGGGGAGAACATGCAAACTCCACACACACAAGGCGGAGGTGGGAATCGAACCCCCGACCCTGGAGGTGTGAGGCGAACGTGCTAACCACTAAGACACCGTGACCTCCTAATACTGTATATAATGCTTTATGACAGGTGCCAACAATTATGTAAGCAACATCTTCATTTCATTCCATTAGTTTCCAGTTTATTTTGTCTCTGCTCCAAACCGAGCGCTTGTACTTTAAAAATCGTAGCTCAGAAAACTGCGGAGAACGTTATCAAGTCCGTTTTTGGCCATAAGGAATAAATCTGCTTTACAACTGTGCAATTACACGCTGGTTACGGTGCTTTCCCCACACGTCCACCCAGTTTTCAGGGACGTTTTCATGGCTTAGTAGAAGCACAGATGGACAAATTACATCTTTAATTATACTTCATTCATTATAGTGGTTGCATTGAAAGCCCTTTAGTACTTATGGAAGCCATTACAGTGCGTTGGAAGCTATTACAGTCCCAGATGTTGTGGTGCTTTGGCAGGGTGTGTTATGCAATAGTATTGAAAAAGAAGAAGAAAAAAAAAAACCTCGGAATAGTTTTACTGTTAAACTTTAGCCTTTATTCTTGCATTCATTTTTCTTTATGTAAATAGAAATGTTTTAAATGTATTTATACAAATAGAAATGTCTACATGTGATGTATATTTGTTTTCTCAAATATCAGCGATAAAACGATGTAATGATTACAAATTAGTGAATATTATATTTGTTTTTTCATTGGTAAGAAATCACACACACACACACACATACACACACACACACACAGACTAAACTTCATGGTTTTCTTCTGTGAAGGTTTTCCACCAGATGTTGGAGTGTGGCTGATGATCTGTGATCATTCCCACGTATACAAATGTTTTAGTGAGATCAGACTCTGATGTTCAGGATGTTCTAAAGACTCCAGTTCCAGTTCATCCTAAAGGGGGTTAAATGGGGGTCAGTGGTGGCTCAACTGGTTAAGGATTTGGGTTGTGGGTTGAGGGTCGGGGTTCAAGCCCCAGCACAGCCAAGCTGCCACTGCTGGGCCCTTGAGCAAGGCCCTTAACCCTCCCTGCTCCAGGGGTGCTGTATCATAGCTGCCCCTGCACTCTGACCCCAACCTACTCAGTAGGGGTATGTGAAGAAAAAAATTCCACTGTGCTGTAAGGTATATGTGGCAATAATAAAGGCTTCTATGCCCCCTGTTCTAAAGGTGTCTAGTGGGTCTGTGTCCCAGTCAGTTCTATGTGCAGGACTCCCAGGTTCTTCCACTCCAATCTTCACCTCCACATTTTGGAACAGTGTTTGGAGTCAGGCTCTCAGATCCTGTAGGGAAACTGTAATAACATTGTATAAAGACATTCTATACAATTATGTTCTTTGAATTTTTGATTTCATGAATCCGCATGTGATGTGAAGTGAAGTGACATACGGCTAAGTTCGGTGACCCATACTCAGAATTCGTTCTCTGTGTTTAACCCATCCAAAGTGCACACACACAGCAGTAAACACACACACACCGTGAACACACACCCGGAGCAGTGGGCAGCCATTTATGCTGCGGCGCCCAGGGAGGAGATGGGGGGTTCGGTGCCTTGCACAAGGGCAACTCAGTTGTGGCCGGCCCGAGACTCGAACCCACAACCTTCGGATTACGAGTCAGACTCTCTAACCATTAGGCCATGACTTGCCCCAATTAGGCCATGACTTGCTCCAATTAGGCCACGATTTGCCCCATTAGGCCACGACTTGCCCCATTAGGCCACAACTTGCCCCATTAGGCCACAACTTGCCTCGTGGTGTGGTGTGATGGTCAAGGGGGGCACATACATTTGCAAATTTACAGCATTTTGGTCATATTTACAGCATCTGGTCATATTTTGTTCACTGGTTCTGTTCACTTCTTAAACCACAGTGCAGCTGATTGTTCGGTACTTTCCGTTTCTATAGTAACAGCACTAATAATAAACAGATAATAACGGAAGGAGTCTCCAGGTGAAGTTTCAGCAAACAAAGTGGAGAATATGAGCACATACTTTTAGCTATACTGTGTGAACGCTTTCGCAAAAGATGCTAGTTAGCTCTCTAGCTATATTTGGAAACATTTATCTGCTATTAAAAAATTAAGCTACTACAAATTTTATTGTTATTCTTAACCTTAAATATACTTAACTTCCTGTATGTGGATCTGACACGGTTCCTGATTAGCATTATAGCTGGTTATGACTACACTCGTAATACTTTGCCAGAGCCGGAGATTAGTTTTTGTTTTTTGTTTTTTGTTTTTTTACATCATCTAGCGCACTGTAGCGTAACTTTAACGTTATAGCGATTTCAGATATCCTTGTCACATTCTACAATAATCCCAATTAATCACTGCAGAGTGGGAATGAAAAACTAAATGAAAGAAAGCTAATTTTTTGCAAGGTATAAGCTGGAAAATCATGACCCTGGAAATCCCCGACGCTAGTGTTAATTAAATTGTCAGAAATTGAGCTGGCCTTTTGCTCTGTTCATGGAAATAAAAACTGCAGCACTTCATGATGGAAGACGTTGTTGTTGTTGATGAGTTTCCATAATTTTCTCGATCAGCAGCATTTCATAAAGTGGACTCCTCGACCCGTTAAATTACGTCTCTCCAAACGAAGCGCTTTGGCAATTAAACCGTTTCCAGCATGGCTTACTAATCTGTCCAAATGTCTGCGCTTTTTTTTTTGTTTTGTTTTTTTTTATAATGAAAAAAAAGCAAAGGCGAAATGAAAAGCCTTAACAAAGCCAGTAACCTGATATGGGTACAACAGCACTTAGGAAGCCATTACAGCCCCAGATGTTATGCTAATTTGCAATATGCGGGACTATTATGCGCACTTGGTACAAGAGTGCTTGGCTAAAATGTTCTGTGTCAACATTTCGAGATGCCATTAGCTGTCATTAGCTGTGATTCACTCCACAGCTAAAAAAGGCGACTTGGATAGAAAACAGGATCCTTTATACACAAGTCCTTTAGACGCTCATCCAGAGACGTACGTTGGCTAGCCATTAGTCATTCATTAGACACACAAGAGCGACACATTTAGTTTAAAAATCGAATTTCCACATGAACACGCTGAAATTCAGCGACATCAGTAGTGACTTTCTCTGACTGAAGCAGACAATCAGGTTTGGTTTGTATTTTTAATTCTTTATTTATTATTATGTTTTGGAAACATATTAGACTGCATCAGCTATTCAGAATTTTTATACTGAGGTAAAAAAAATGCCTGATTTACTGTGAGTTTGTGAAAACACAGTGCAGGCTGTTAGCGAGCTAATTTACCACAGGAAGATAACGTTATCTCGCTCGCTGCCAGGTCCGACAATAAAGTTGGCCACGCCGCACAGTGAGCATCCAGCACTCTGTGTATGAATATCAATGACCGGTGACTGATCTTAAAGTCTAGCAAGTTGGAAAAACAAACACAATGGAATTTATTTCAAAAATACAGAAAAGTTACCAATTGATTGAAAAGCATAAGAGTTCATTCCTTAAAGGTGCGGTCTCCGATTTTTGAAAGCCAATGTTGACATTCGAAATCACCAAAACAAACACGCCCCTAACCCAAACGGGTCCCACCCCTGTATCGATAGCTCCGCCCACACATACATACATAACCCAGGCGACTAATAGAAAGAAACGTGTCTTTATCATAGCTGAAGGGAAGAACAATAAGATTGTAGATAAACAAACAAGCAAAAATGCCACACAAGCATAATCATGTAAAGGACAAAGGCATATATTAGTTCTGTGTAACAAAGCAAAACCAACGTTACTCACCTATCGAGAAGGAAAAAAGCGCCTCGGCGTCTTAAGTAAAGTCGGCCACATATTCACAGGTTGGAGTTTCCCGAGTCGATAACTCCTGAGCTAAACGCTGTTACTACACAAAACGCGGTTGTAGCTGCCTCTCTACATTACTACGATAGAAAAGAGGTGTTATTTGTGTAGTAACAGCGTTTAGCTCAGGAGTTATTGACTCGGGAAACTCCAACCTGTGAATATGTGGCCGACTTCCTGCTCCTTCAGTTCTCTCCAGTGCTGGAAAGCTGATCCTATATTAACACGTCCTACTTCTTTCCTTATCATAAGTCTTTCTTCTCTTTCTTTCTTTGTTTTTATCCTCCATGTCAACGTTGAAACCGCTTTCTACTAATGTCACACATGCTCACTGAACACTCTCTCCGTCCATACTGACAAGACCCGCCCCTTTCTGCTCATTGGCTACATGTTTGTTTTGATTTTTGTCCCGACTCAGTTTTCTGAAGCATTTCTCAGAAATCGGAGACCCCGCCTTTAAATTCTTTTGAGAATAAATTTCGGTGTAGAAACTAATCCGTGTGTGAAAGAGACAAAAAGGCGCCGCTAAATATTTACTGAAATGTTTGAGATAGGATTGAACAAATAGCACACAAGTGTTATTACATCATAAAGTACAACCACCAATCAGGTTTCAGGTTAGTGTGTTTCAGCAAATGAAATCCATAAAACATGGAATTCCCTCAGGTTGTTGGGTAGAACGTGTTTCTAACTTCCGAATTCGGTGAATTTCGGCCTCGGTGAAGGAGGTGTGGCTTCTGTATCTGTCAGTCTCACACCTCTCTCTGATAGAGGTGTGGCTTCTGTGGCTGTCAGTATCAATAAAAGGGGCGGCTTTTGTTTCTCAATTTTAGCGAAGGCAGCGGAGGAGGCTTGGCCTCTGTGTTTGATCTCTGTGAAGGAGGCGTGGCTTCTGTGTCTGATCTCTGTGAAGGAGGTGTGGCTTCTGTAACCTGTCAATCTCAGTGACTGAGGTGTGGCTTTCATCAGCTTTAGGGAAGAAGGTGTGGCCTCTGTACTTGTCAGTTGCATTGAAGAAGGTGTGGCCTCTATGTCTGTCAGTTATAGTAAGAGAGGTGTGGCCTATATCGGCTTGTGACGACAACAGGTGTGACCTCTGTATTAGTTTCAGTGAAGAAGGTGTGGCCATTGAACGTGTTGGCTTGTCAAACTCTTTATGATTATCTTGCTCATTCAGCACATATTTTTATCCCAAGTCTCTTTAAACTGATGCGAGCAGCTGAGGGTTCACGCCCTCACTCTCAACATCAACAGCGATTTAATCTCACAGCCGTGTGATCAGTAGTCCAGAGCCCTAACCGACGAGCCACACTGCCCAGTCCTTCCCATCTCGGTCACAGACATGCTATTAAGGGACTTTTGGTTTAATAACCATCTGTAAAAACAGCAATATTTGTAATGGCTTTGTTCAAGACGAGTCCAGCGAGAAACAGGAGGTGCTGAAGCAGCAGTGGGACGACGATTGGACAGCAGACAGTGCGAGAATGAGAGGGAAAATGAGCGAGAGAGTGAAAATGCAATGTCAATGTGACAGACCGTTGGACGCCAAGTCGTCTCTGATGGCAAAGAGACAAAAAATGAGGGGGAGAGAGAGAGAGAGAGAGAGAGAGCATGGCAAGTTACAACATGTAGTGTTTCATCTTCTGCTTCTGTTGTTCTGTTAGTTTTGGGGTTTTTTTCTTAAACAAATACGATTTCATTTCCTTTACAATATTCTTTGTACCTCCTACTTTTTTATGACTACTTTATCTGACCCAACTGATTTCATTACCTTATCATCCGGATCAGTCTATTTTAAGAAGCTCCACTGATAATTGCAAGAAAAACACTTTTTATTAAACAAAACAGTTGTCATAAACCTGCCAAGAGAAAACATTAAAATACAAACAGTGCAAAATACCACAATGTCCAGAAAATAGACTGAAAATTCATTTAATCTCAGTGAAGGAGATGTGGCCTCTATGTCAGTTACAGTGAAGGAGGTGTGACCTCTGTGTCAGTTACAGTGAAGGAGGTGTGGCCTCTATGTCAGTTACAGTGAAGGAGGTGTGGCCTCTATGTCAGTTACAGTGAAGGAGGTGTGGCCTCTATGTCAGTTACAGTGAAGGAGGTGTGGCCTCTATGTCAGTTACAGTGAAGGAGGTGTGACCTCTGTGTCATTTACAGTGAAGGAGGTGTGGCCTCTGTGTCAGTTACAGTGAAGGAGGTGTGGCCTCTGTGTCAGTTACAGTGAAGGAGGTGTGGCCTCTGTGTCAGTTACAGTGAAGGGGGTGTGACCTCTGTGTCAGTTACAGTGAAGGAGGTGTGGCCTCTATGTCAGTTACAGTGAAGGAGGTGTGGTCTCTGTATCTGTCAGTTACAGTGAAGGAGGTGTGGCCTCTATGTCAGTTACAGTGAAGGAGGTGTGGTCTCTGTATCTGTCAGTTACAGTGAAGGAGGTGTGGCCTCTGTGTCAGTTACAGTGAAGGAGATGTGGTCTTTGTATCTGTCAGTTACAGTGAAGGAGGTGTGGTCTCTGTGTCAGTTACAGTGAAGGAGGTGTGGCCTCTGTGTCAGTTACAGTGAAGGAGATGTGGCCTCTGTGTCAGTTACAGTGAAGGAGGTGTGACCTCTGTGTCAGTTACAGTGAAGGAGGTGTGGCCTCTGTGTCAGTTACAGTGAAGGAGGTGTGGTCTCTGTATCTGTCAGTTACAGTGAAGGAGGTGTGGCCTCTATGTCAGTTACAGTGAAGGAGGTGTGGTCTCTGTATCTGTCAGTTACAGTGAAGGAGGTGTGGCCTCTGTGTCAGTTACAGTGAAGGAGATGTGGTCTTTGTATCTGTCAGTTACAGTGAAGGAGGTGTGGTCTCTGTGTCAGTTACAGTGAAGGAGGTGTGGCCTCTGTGTCAGTTACAGTGAAGGAGATGTGGCCTCTGTGTCAGTTACAGTGAAGGAGGTGTGACCTCTGTGTCAGTTACAGTGAAGGAGGTGTGGCCTCTGTGTCAGTTACAGTGAAGGAGATGTGGTCTCTGTGTCAGTTACAGTGAAGGAGGTGTGACCTCTGTGTCAGTTACAGTGAAGGAGGTGTGGCCTCTGTGTCAGTTACAGTGAAGGAGGTGTGGTCTCTATGTCAGTTACAGTGAAGGAGGTGTGGTCTCTGTGTCATTTACAATGAAGGAGGTGTGGTCTCTGTGTCAGTTACAGTGAAGGAGGTGTGGCCTCTATGTCAGATACAGTGAAGGAGGTGTGGCCTCTATGTCAGTTACAGTGAAGGAGGTGTGGCCTCTATGTCAGTTACAGTGAAGGAGGTGTGGCCTCTATGTCAGTTACAGTGAAGGAGGCGTGGTCTCTATGTCAGTTACAGTGAAGGAGGCGTGGCCTCTATGTCAGTTACAGTGAAGGAGGTGTGGCCTCTATGTCAGTTACAGTGAAGGAGGTGTGGCCTCTGTGTCAGTTACAGTGAAGGAGTAAAGTAAATGTTTAAAGTGACCTGTCTCAACTTTTGTGTTTTTCCAAACCTTAAAAAATAATTTTGTTTGTTTTTTAAATTAAAGTTTTAAACTACAGGTCGTCAAACCAAATTGTCTGGAATTGTTGAAAGACGAATATAAGCGAAGTGTGGAACAATGAGACTAACAATAAACATCAGGTTTGAGAGCTAAATCCACGCTTGTTCCTTTTTCCTCTGTGCGTGTCGTGTGTCGACTGCCGGCGTTTGCAATACGCGCCTTTTTCTCCAGCACGTCACCCATTTCCCTTTAAAAACGGCAGCAGAATAGGCCGAGTTTAATGAATTTTATCTCCACCTACACACTTTTATCGTTCTTTTTTTTTTCACTCCATTCAAATTCTGTCACAGCTACGCTTTCTTAAAATGGCCTTTCTTAATGTATGATATTTTCCATCGTGTAACAAAGGGATTCTTTATTTCCTTCTGTTTCCAGGAGAAGGGAAAAAGTTGTACTCGGCAAGAAGGAACAAAAGGGCTCGGTAGGACGGAAGGGGCAATGAAGAAAGGGAGAGAGAGAGAAAGAGAGAGAGAGAATAATAAAGCCGATCTGTCTATCTCTTCACCGAGGAAGGGAAAAAAAAGAAGAAGCAAGACTAGTTTGCCTTTTTATGAGTTTCATTAAGAGCATTCAAATTCTGTCCTTTCACATGTAACTCTCTGGGGTGAAAAAATGGCAGCTTGGAAGCAGAATATAAAAATATGTTTAAGAACAGAATATAAATATAGGTTGGGGAGGTCAGAAAGATCCAGGAAGATGCTGAATATACTTATAGTATATTGGTGTTTATTGGTTTTATTATATCGTCATATACTGTGTGCGCGCTGGGTGGCAGTTTGGCTGCGGGGCAAAGTACATAAAAGAAGGAAAAATGAATTAAGAAGAAGAAAAATCATACTTTGTGTCACTTTGTGCACAGAGCCAAAGGCGATCCATATTTTTCTTTGGCAGCATGGCTTTCCGTCGGATTGTGAAACTTGAAAGAGGAAGTTCAGGTGCTTCGGGTTGAAGATTAGAACCTTGAGGTGTTCCTGGGACTGCTGAGCTTTCACACTTACTTACTTTCGTACCAGATCCTGGTATGAACAAACACGTTTTCTACACTAATGCTAATGCTAATATTATTGATAAGAGATAAGGTGTTGGGATCGTGAGCAGCAGACGTGGAAGATGCCAGGACTGTATGGGATGTGGTACTGGAGGTGTTGGGCTACCAATCGGAAGGTTGTGAGTTCGATTCCTACGTCCACCAAACTGCCACTGCTGGGCCCCTGAGCAAGGCCCTTAACCCTCAATTGCTCTTATGTATAAAAGCAAGATAAAATGTAAGTCGCTCTGGATAAGGGCGTCTGCTGAATGCTGTAAATGTAAATGAGAATGAATTAAAGTCTTTGTCTTTAATCAGATCCCAAATCTAACCAGTTGAGATTCAATCCGAATGAAATGAAACACTGCAGTCGATTACTGTTTGTGCTCGTTTGGAGTTTTTCACATGTCGAGCATCAAATCTCAAACTCAGATTAGCTAAAATAATCTCCAAACCAACAAGCTCGCTACATGTGTCCTTGCTGTTGTCTCCGATTTTTGAAAGCCAATGTTGACATATAAAATCACCAAAACAAACACGACCCTAACCCAAATGGGTCCCACCCCTATTTCGATAGCTCCGCCCACACATACATACGTAACCCAGGCAACTAATGGAAAGAAATGTGTCATTATCATAGCTGAAGGGAAGAACAATACGATTGCGGGAAACTCCAACCTGTGAATATGTGGCCAACTTCCTGCTCCTTCAGTTCTCTCCAGCGCTGGAAAGCTGATCCTATATTAACACGTCCTACTTCTTGTCCTTATCGTAAGTCTTTCTTCTCTTCCTTTCTTTGTTTTTATCCTCCATGTCAATGTTAAAACCGCTTTCTGCTAATGTCACACATGCGCACTGAACACTCTCTCCGCCCATATCGACAAGACACGCCCCTTTCTGCTAATTGGCTACATGTTTGTTTTGATTTTTGTTTAGTTGTCGGCCCGACTTAGTTTTCTGAAGCATTTCTCAAACAACGGAGACCACACCTTTAAGGTTTAAGTTTTCCGGGGGTTTTTTTTTGTCATCATTCCACACCCGCTCGCCGAAAAACCATCCAATCAGCTTTAGGCAACAAATGACATGGTTTAACTGATTTAATTTATTAAATTTAAGTACATCTAAATGGATTTTATTCACTTACACCCTACAACAAGGTTCGCGCACATCAGCGATTAAAACAGCTAGATGATTTTGTTCCAATAAAAACACCATTAAACTCTTACTAAATATGTGAAGAACAAGCATCTGGTTGTGTGTTGAGCTTTTCAGACAGATTTATTAGACTAAAGAAAGCCTTGGCTGTAGCTTGTTAAGTGGCTTGAAATGTCAAGCTTTCCTTTTTTTTTTTTTTTGCAGTTCTATTGATTTTTGTCTTCATTGTGAATGTGAAGTTTGAGGAATTATCAAACCTGTTCTGAAAAACACTCGTCATTGTCAGCAGAGAAGGATTTAAAGTAGGCAGGAGGTTTTATTCAACCCAAATAGGGCAGTGATGGTGAAGAAACATGTTCTCTGTGTCCCAGGGGTCCCTCTGGGTTCTTCATTCATTCATTCATTCATTCATGGGTTCATTCATTCGTTTGTTCGTTCATTCAATCATTCTCTCACTCACTCATTCACCTACTTATTCGTTCATTCACTTTTTCTTTCTTTCTTCCTTTCTTTTTCTTTTTTATGTTAATATTAATCAATTCATTCATTCATTCATTCATTCATTCGTTCATTCATTCGTTTGTTCGTTCATTCATTCATTCTCTCACTCACTCACCTACTTATTCATTCATTCACTTATTCCTTCTTTCTTTCTTCCTTTCTTTTTCTTTTTTATGTTAATATTAATCAATTCATTCATTCGTTCAGTCCTCACTTCATTTTTTGTAGCCTTTCTTTTTCTTTCTTTCTTTTTTCATTCTTTTTTCATTTCACCATTCGTTCATTCATTCATTCGTTCATTCATTCTCTCACTCACTCACCTACTTATTCATTCATTCACTTATTATTTTACTCTTTCTTTCTTTCTTTCTTTCTTCCTTTCTTTCTTATTCTTTCATTCATTCATTCATTTGTTCATTCATTCATTCGTTCATTCATTCGTTTGTTTGTTCATTCATTCATTCTCTCACTCACTCATTCACCTACTTATTCGTTCATTCACTTTTTCTTTCTTTCTTTCTTCCTTTCTTTTTCTTTTTTATGTTAATATTAATCAATTCATTCATTCAGTCCTCACTTCATTTTTTGTAGCCTTTCTTTCTTTTTCTTTCTTTCTTTTTTCATTCTTTTTTCATTTCACCGTTCGTTCATTCGTTCGTTCGTTCATTCATTCTCTCACTCACTCACCTACTTATTCATTCATTCACTTATTCTTTTACTCTTTCTTTCTTCCTTCCTTTCTTTCTTTTTCTTTTTTAAGTTAATATTAATTCATTCATTCATTCAGCCTTTCTTTTTCTTTCTTTCTTTTTTTCATTCTTTTTTTCTTTTCACTATTTATTCCTTCATTCATTCATTCTTCACTTTTTTTGACATGTTCTTTTTTCACTCTTTCTTCTTGATATTATTCATTCATAAGACTCTTTCTTTCTTTCTTTCTTTCTTTCTTTCTTTCTTTCATGCAACCATGAGCATCCAGTAATAAAATGCCATCCGTTTATCTTTTAAACGTGTACAAAACTTTCTTTTCTCTGCAAATCTAAATGAATAAGAAATAAAGTTTTTTTTACTTTAACAAACTGTTAGTAAATTCCGTGGAATAGAAACAAGGAATAAAACATTGTGATGTAGGATGCTGATTATTTTCCTGGAACAGTCTGATCCACTGATTTATTCCTTTGTAGCTCGACTTTATTACGGTGTAGATGTTGATCAGGAAGCTCGACAGAAACTGATCATGAAAGCGAGAGATTCTAAAGATTTCCGAATCCTCGGTGGTTTCCAGCGGCTGCAGAAGGACCGAGGCTTTTGGGTGGATTAATGCGATTGCGTCAGCTGGTGTAGTTGTGTTTGTGTCTCTGTAAGAGAGATGATATTAAAGAAAGCAGACAGCTGTGTTGATTTTCTGAACATCACGGTGCCATGTTGTGAGTGTTGGTGGAACCTGTTGTGTGTTAGCGTTCAGCTGTTCTGAAACTCCACGGTACTAAATGATGAGTGTGTGAAGGGGGGAGAGAGGGAGAGAGAGAGAGAGAGAGAGAGAGAGAGAGAGAGAGAGAGAGAGAGAGACTAATCTAGTGTGATGTGTAGTGTGAGCACTATGTTTGTCATTCATTCATTCATTCATTCATTCATTCATTCATTCATTTGTTTAGACAAAATCCATGACCACATTTTTCTTTCTTTCTTTCTTTCTTGTTTATTCATTCATTTATGCATTTTTCTTTCTTTTTTCTTTCTTTCTTTCAGAGAGAGAGAGAGAGAGAAAGAGAGAGAGAGACATCTGTATCTGTCTGTCTTGAGTGATGGATAGCAGACTAACCTAGTGTGATGTGTAGTGTGAGCACTATGTTTGTCATTCATTCATTCATTCATTCATTCATTCATTCGTTTAAACATAGACAAAATACACGACCACTTTTTTCTTTCTTTCTTTCTTTCTTTCTTTCTTTCTTTCTTTCTTTCTTTCTTTCTTTCTGAGAGAGAGAGAGAGACATCTGTATTTGTCTGTCTTGAGTGATGGATAGCAGACTAATTCGTTCATTTAAACCTAGACAAAATCCATGGCCCAAAATCCATAATTCTTTCTTTTTTATTTTTTTATTCATTCATTTATTCATTTTTCTTTCTTTCTTTCTTTATTTCTTTCTTTCTTTCTTTCTTTCTTTCTTTCAGAGACAGAGAGAGAGAGAGAGAGAGAGAGAGAACAGGGTGAATAAGGCAGACTGAAGTTTTTAATGAACTCAGTGACTGTGTGTGTGTGTGTGTGTGTGTGTGTGTGTGTGTGTGTGTGTGTGTGTGTGTGTGTGTGTGTGTGTGTGTGTGTGTGTGTGTGTGTGTGTGTGTGTGTGTGTTGAAGAACATGGCATTAATGTGTAATTACGTGTGAATGTAAGTTGCCATTCAGTGTGTGTTGAACTTCCTCATCTCTCCTGATTGCTGTTAATTACTCTGATAATACGTTACGGCACGCGGCTGTCGCTCACACGCCACCATTAACACCACGCAGCGCTAAAACAATGCAGATTAGCATTTTTAATTCAAAACATCTTCATCTGAAGGATTTATCTACGACCTTCACACGATATCAAGCAGCAGCATCAATCAGAACTCGTGCTCATGTGACTTCATTTCACACCAGATGCCTTCAATATCAATATCAACACCAGTCACTAGGACTGCAGCTGATAGACATGTTGGAGAAAAAGATGAGTGAAGGATAAAAACTACAGAGAACGAATAAACGAACGAATGGATGAACGAATGAATAAATGAATGTAGAGACGACGGTGTATTGAAGATGAAAGAAAGAAATCGTGAGAAAGTAGAGAAATAAAAAAGCTAATAAATGGATGGATGGATGGATGGATGGATGGATGGATGGATGGATGGATGGATGGATGGATGGGTGGATAAAAATAGTAACAAGAAAGACAAAAATTACTGAAATTAACGGAAGGATGGATGGATAAACGATCTAGTTAACTACAGATCTACTTCCTGTTCTGTCAGTGCTAATGTGTGCTAACGTTACCTTACCCTGATCTCTGGAAGATATTTAATTTCTTTTTAGTCAGCTTGAGATCCTTCGTTGTCAAATTCTGGGCACATTTTCGAGGTTAAATTTCAGCAGAGATAAACAAATATTACCATTATAACTGAAGGTGATGATAAAACAGGGCTCTCAAGTTTCTCAAGGCAGCTCAAGCCCAGCCATTTTCAGGGTCATGATTGAGGACAATGTCCCGTCCAGAGACGAGCTGTTTCGTTTTGAGGTTTTGTTCAAACCGACCATCGAAAATACCCTCGCTAATGAATATGTTTTTTTATTGTTTGTTGTGTTAAATCTTACCCAGATTGTGCTGTTTTCTGATTGGCTGTTGTGTAGCCTCTTTTTTTTTTTTTTTTTGATTGGCTGATAAGTGTCAGACTCGACTAAGAACTCCAGGGGAGACGTGCTTGATTCCTGCCCGGTTCCATAGAGACAGCGGTGCAGACTGATACGTTTTGGGCGCTGCCGCTTATATATGATAAATAGTCAAAAAGTTTTTCTGCGTGAGAAATACGATGTAGGCCTCACACCTCCAAGGCCGAGGTTCTATTCCCGCCTCCGCCTTGTGTGTGTGGAGTTTGCATGTTCTCCCCGTGCCTCGGGGGTTTCCTCCGGGTACTCCGGTTTCCTCCCCCGGTCCAAAGACATGCATGGTAGTTTGATTGGCATCTCTGGAAAATTGTCCGTAGTGTGTGAGTGTGTGTGTGAATGAGAGTGTGTGTGTGCCCTGTGATGGGTTGGCACTCCATCCAGGGTGTATCCTGCCTCGATCCCGGATGACGCCTGAGATAGGCACAGGCTCCCCGTGACCCGAGAAGTTCGGATAAGGGTAGAAAATGAGTGAGAAATACGATGTGTGGCGGGACATGCGAGACGGTCACTCTCAAAGCGTGACACTTGACAGCCCTGATAAAGGCAGCAATTCTGTGCCGAACAGTCAGATGTCCGATTATAAGGAAGTCATTTTACTGTTCGTCTGCTTGCTTTCGGTTTTTGTGGCTAAATAAGAACTAATTTGATGAAAAATGTATTTGCGATCTGAGTGTTTTTAATTTTACCACACACCTGTGGTGTTTATATTAGATACTATACTCTCTGTCACACACACACACACACACACACACACACACACGGCCTCAGGTTCAGAGGTTCCTGCAGTTTCGAGTGTTTCTGAGCGAGCTGCTGCATTTTCACTCAGGCATCACAGCAGGATACTCAACTCACCAGCATGACATCTAATTCCTATATATTAAAGCTGTAACACATCAGGATCGCTTCTGTTTACTGCAGCGAGGGTCTGTGTCTCTGTCTGCATCTGGGTTTAGTCCAAAAGTGGGTGTGGCCTTTAGTCCTACTGGAAAATACTGAGGAACAATCGAGACTTTTCAGCAGGTTTTTCCTGTTCCTCTGTACCTCTGTAACATCACTGCAGGTCATAACTGGTCTCAACTAGGATGTATAAACCTATTTTAACCCACTGCACCACTGAAGAGGCAGTTACTAAGAAAGAAAGAAAGAAAGAAAGAAAGAAAGAAAGAAAGAAAGAAAGAAAGAAAGAAAGGTAGGAAGGAAGGATGGGTGGATGGAAGAAAGGAAGGCTGGATGGAAGGAAGGGTGGATAGAAGGAAGGAAGGAAGGAAGGAAGGAAGGAAGGAAGGAAGGAAGGAAGGAAGGAAGGAAGTATAGATGGATGTATAGAAGGAAGAAAGGGTGGATAGAAGGAACGAAGGAAGGAAGGAAGGAAGGATAGATGGATGTATGTACGGATGGATGGAATAAAGAAAGAAAGAAAGAAAGAAAGAAAGAAAGAAAGAAAGAAAGAAAGAAAGAAAGGAAGGATGGAAGGAAGGATAGATGGATGTATTTGAGGATGAAAAGAAAGAAAGAAAGAAAAGGAAGGATGAAAGGCCCCCCTTCATTCCTCCGCCGTAATGAATAAATGAATGAATGAATGAATGAATGAATGAATGCTGCGTATTAATCAGTCGTACCAGAAGTGTTTGATTTTTTTATCAGTAATTAACATAAAATTACACAAACTCTGTGATATTCTGAGAATCTTGCCATTTTTCATCGCACCCTCAGGTCTACCAGCACTGCTACGACCGGTCCCACCATCTCTCAGGGTAAGAAGGAGCTACACATCAACACTCCTCTCTGTTTCTGCCACCGAGGTGGTGGAATAAACTTTCTCTAGATGTCTGAACGACTGAATCACTGACTGTCTTCAAACAACCAGTGAAGACCTACAGCTTCCTGAAACACTTACACTAGCTCTGATTTTAAAAAAACGTATATCATAAAGAATCGTGTGCTTGTGATTTCACCTGTTCATATAGTTTACTGCAAAAAAAAAGAACAAAATCTCATATTTAAGAAAAGTAAAACCTTTTTATTGCCGAATTGACAAAAAAACTTATATGTTGATCACCAAAGCTCGTTCCTGACGAGGCTCATTTGCATATTGCGAAGCCAGAAAACACCATAAAAGGAAGTGAAAGCTTGTTCCGGATGAAGGTCATTTGCATATTGCGAAGCCAGAAAACACCATAAAAGGAAGTGAAAGCTTGTTCCGGATGAAGCTCATTTGCATATTGCGAAGCCAGAAAACACCATAAAAGGTAACGTGCACTGACAGCTGAGAGCACGAAATGAACATTCAGGGTAAAGATGAACGATATTTTAACTCACTTCTCTGTTAATAAATATTTATTTGTATATTAAAATATTAAAAAATAACAGTGTTTTTGATGGAAACTCCAAAGATTGACAGTATATTTAAACTCGAATATATATTCCAGATCAAAACGATTATATGGTTTGAAGTTTAGTGACATTTACACACACACACACACACACACACGCACGCACGCACGCGCACGCACACGCGCACGCACACACACACACACACACACACACACACACACACACACAGGCTACAGATGTATTAGGCATAAGGTACGGTATTCATTCATGCAGTATTTAGTGAGATTATTATTACATATGGTAGTAGATGTGTTGTTCCTGTGTGTTTAAACATTTATACGTGTGTGTGTCGGTTTAGTGCGTAGACACAATGGTGGGTGTGAATGTGTAATGTGTACACGTCCATTTATTACTCAAATAAACACAGTGTATTTAGGGGCGGTTATGGGTTAGCATGAAAAGGATTAGCTTGTTGATTTCTGTATACTGTGTGTGTGTGTGTGTGTGTGTGTGTGTGTGTGTGTGTGTGTGTGTGTGTGTGTGTGTGTGTGTGTGTGTGTGTGTGTGTGAAATAGAGAGAGAGAGAGAGAGAGAGAGAGAGAGAGAGAGAGAGAGATATGGATCTCTTTATAGAGATCTAATTCAAAGTAGAGTGAATAAGAAGTGATGTTTTTGAACAAAAGAGAAAATGTGAATAAAATTGTGTGTGTGTGTGTGTGTGTGTGTGTGTGTGTGTGTGTGTGTGTGTGTGTGTGTGTGTGTGTGTGTGTGTGTGTGAGACAGACAGAGAGACATACAGACAGAGAGATCGGAGTGAGTGACTTTTTTTTTATTGTGGGATGCCGTTTCAAAAGAAAGTGCATGAGCGCCCCCTTTTGGACAAAACACACATTTATCTTCCAATCGATGATGTTAAGATACATTTTTAACTAAACAAAAATATAAAAAATAGATAAAATAGAAAAACATAAGCAGCTTGTGTCCATCTAAACTAATGGAGAGCTTATAACGTGTCTTAGCTTCTATAACATTAATAATATGATTAGAACGGTAAATTATTGAACACTGATATTGAAGTTTCTTGTACAGACAATAATTAAAGTCACAATTCATTTTTTATTCAAATTATAACCTGATTTATCCGTTCTTTGACGATAATAATAATAATAATAATAATAATAATAATAATAATAATAATAATAATAATAATAATAATACAATTTGAATCTATAGCAACAGCTCGCTCACAGGGACTTGTACAGTCCTTCACATATATTAACATTGATAAAAAAAAAAAACATTGCTTAGAAGTTAGTGGAAGGAGTCTCCAGTGTCAGTGCTAACAGTTAGAGGTAAAGCTGTAACTCAGCTTTCCGGCATGTTCAAGACAGTTTCTTGGGTTACAATCCATATGAGTTTTATTAAAATCACGTGTCCGAGACATACAAAGCCAAAACGTAGACAATAGCAAGCAAGGTCACAAGGCAAAGAGTCAACAAGGCAAACAAATCCAATGGGGCAAAAACACAGAACGCTAGTCAAGAGAAAAAAACAGGGCCTTAAACGAGAAAACAAACTTGCTTGGTTTGGTACGCAACAGAATTTTTGCATTTTTGTTTTAGTAACTTCAAGAGGAAGGTGAAGGAAAGGAACTAACTTATCTCACAAAACATTCAAAGATTTGTCGCCCTTGTGCAAATAAAAATGATAAAATAGCTACTAGGGGCGGCACGGTGTCTTAGTGGTTAGCACGTTCGCCTCACATCTCCAGGGTCGGGGGTTCGATTCCCGCCTCCACCTTGTGTGTGTGGAGTTTGCATGTTTTCCCCGTGCCTCGGGGGTTTCTTCCGGGTACTCCGGCTTCCTCCCCCGGTCCAAAGACATGCACGGTAGGTTGATTGGCATCTCTGGAAAATTGTCCGTAGTGTGTGAGTGTGTGAGTGAATGAGTGTGTGTGTGTGTGTGCCCTGTGATGGGTTGGCACTCCGTCCAGGGTGTATCCTGCCTCGATGCCCGATGACGCCTGAGATAGGCACAGGCTCCCCGTGACCCGAGAAGTTCAGATAAGCGGTAGAAGATGGATGAATGAATGAAAATAGCTACTTACTACTTTATCCCTTGGAAGCATATGGAGTGTTTCATTCATCTTGTGTACCAGGATCAGGTCTATGTTAGCTGGAAGCGTGTATTCGGTGTACATAAGTAATTGGCTAACCTTGTTAGCGGAGCGAACAGATCGATCTGTGGAGCGTGTACTCGAGTTTGCTCCGGATGCAGCTGTGTACAATTACACAAACGACAAAAAAAAAAAGATTTTACACAGAACATCTGGAAAGAAGGAATACAGGAAGTGTGTATTACAACCAGGTTTCTTGTTAAATTGGGTCACATTGCACCAACAATATAAACAACTTGTTGGGGTTCATTAGGATCAGATTCAGATCCAAGACACATAAAGCAAAAGGTGGTTTGATGGTTCCATGGTTCTTGGTGCCAGTTTTTGTATTTCCTGAAACTCCTGATCTCCTGAAACTCCTGATCTCCTGGGATTTTCACACACAACACAGTTTGTGCCACTAGAATTTACAATAATCGGGGTAAAAAGCAGCAAACATTGAGTCTGGTGTATTTCTGTGTTCAGAAACCCCTTGTTAATGAGAGAGAGGACAAGATGCTATGGACAAACCACTTGGAGCTGTGAGGAGCAGAAACGTCTTTCAGAAAAATCTCTAAACAAAAACCAGCAGAAGATCACACTTGTCAGGCAAGAACAGTCACTTCATGAGTAAAACTCCTCAAAGATTTAGCACAGTTTGACTAACTGTGCTACTGACACTCCTGAAAACAAGAACTGACTCCTGAGACTAGAAACTGTCTCCCCAGAACAGGAACTGACTCCTAAGAACAGGTACTGACTCCTGAGAACAGAAACTGACTCCTGAGAACAGGAACTGCCTCCTTAGTACAGAAATTGACTCCTGAGAACAGAAACTGACTCATGAGAACAGAAACTGACTCCTTAGTACAGGAACTGACTCCTGAGTACAGGAACTGACTCCTGAGAACAGAAATTGACTCCTTAGTACAGGAACTGACTCCTGAGAACAGAAATTGACTCATTGAGAACAGAAATTGACTCCTGAGTACAGAAACTGACTCCTGAGAACAGGAACTGACTCCTTAGTACAGGAACTGACTCCTTAGTACAGCTACTGACTCATGAGAACAGAAACTGACTCCTTAGAACAGAAATCGACTCCTGAGAACAGGTACTGACTCATGAGAACAGAAACTGACTCCTTAGTACAGGAACTGACTCATGAAAACAGAAACTGACTCCTGAGAATAAGAACAGATTTGCAGGAAGACTTGAGGTTGTTCACATAGTAAACAGTGGCATCTCTAATAAAAGTAACCAGTGTTTTCATCGTTCTGACCCCCAGAGTGTTAATTCGATCAGATTCTGGTACATTACTCGGATGAATCGGATGCTAATCTGTGGCATGAAATAATGCCCGATGTTTTAGGTCGAGTGCCTCCACCATACTACAGAATTGCACCATGTCTACAGAATCTTAAACACACACATACACACATTCACAGGAGCCGATGATGCCACAGGCGATATCTCCCACTCTTCATCCACATCTTGCAATTCTAATTAACACACACAGATACCTGCGAAACGAAGAGCGTCGACGGCGGCACGAAATTAAAGATGCATAAAGATCGCATATGGAATTTTCAATCGCGATCACTTCAAAGTCACAATCCTGAGTAAAACTCCTCAAAGCTTGGCACAGTTCAAAGTATAAAAGAGTGTTTATAGAGTGGAAAAAAAAATGTCTTCAAAGCGCAGCGCTTCTTCTGTTAAATTGTCACAGATGGTGAGTTTGTCTCAGACACACTGACAGCATCTGTGCTTATTTTATCACTATGTGTTGCATCTCGGACGACTTTTCGGAGACGGCGGACGCCGCCGACGCCATACACTGTTGCTAATGAAGAGTTTTCCAGAGTAATTAGATTAACAGAGACAAGCCGGTATTTCACCAACTATTTATACTTGTGAAGATCTTCTCTTCTGGGAGGATTTAATGGCCTCCATCCAAAACCCCAGGACTGAGGAAGACGAAATGATTCTGATGAAGGCTCGTTTTTGAGAGCCAAAGCTTTAATAGATACTGGAACTAATCGTAAATGGAAAACAGATGATATTAATATGAATGAAAATGAAATTGGGGCATAAAAGCCATTATTATCGGCAATATTTTATTACAGCACAGGGGAATTCTTTTCGGTTGGGGTCGGAGCGCAGGGGCAGCTACGATACAGCTCTCCTGAAGTAGGGAGGTTAAGGGTCTTGCTCAAGGGCCCAACAGTGGCAGCTTAGCAGTGCTGGGGTTAAACCCCAACCTTCATATAAACAACCTTAACCACTTGAACCACCACAGATCTCACATTATACCACGCACTGTTGAATACTGCATTCTGATTGGTCAGAAGGTTTCCTGTATGCGAACGCACTCGTTCTAACACCTCGTTGTTTCTATGGTGATGACTTACGGACGTTCGACCTGATCAGATTTGTCTTCAATTACTCATATGTTGATTTTTTTTTTTTGTTAAGAGATATTTACCTTAAGTTTATGGAAAGCAGCGAGTTTACTTTTTGCTGTTTCTCGGCAACAAAACAAGCCGTGTTTTTTTGTTTGCTGGTCGTTTTTTTTTGTCCTTTTGCCGTTTTCAGACCTGCGGATCTTTTCGAGACGGAGACTTAAACTGGGGGCGATATTACATATATTCTCAGAGATGTAAGTAAAGTCTTGGTCAGTGTGTTTCTGTTTATATTCTGAGGCTCTGCTCATCCAGCAAGATGATGGTCAGCAGCTCTGTGAGTTTATTCTGGCTTTTTCAAAACAACAGTGTTTTGGAAAAGAGCCTTTTATTTATTCATTCGTTCATTCATTCACTATCGCTTATCCGAACTTCTCGGGTCACGGGGAGCCTGTGCCTATCTCAGGCGTCATCTGGCATCGAGGCAGGATACACCCTGTACGTGGTGCCAACCCATCACAGGGCACACACACACACTCTCATTCACTCACACACACACACACACTACGGACAATTTTTCAGAGATGCCAATCCACCTACCCTGCATGTCTTTGGACCGGGGGAGGAAACCGGAGTACCCGGAGGAAACCCCCGAGGCACGGGGAGAACATGCAAACTCCACACACACGAGGCGGAGGCGGGAATCGAACCCCCGACCCTGGAGGTGTGAGGCGAACGTGCTAACCACTAAGCCACCGTGCACCCAGAGCCTTTTATACTGTATACTACATAAATATTATATGGTTAAA
>NC_062540.1:20389802-20399802 GCF_022655615.1 Tachysurus fulvidraco
AGAAAGATTTAATAAATATATGTTGTGCCTATAAATGACATTTCTTTGTCTTCATTTGCTTTGGGGGGATGCAAACTTTTGCACGCATGCTCTGGAGGTCAAAATGCAAATTCTGTATTGTTTATAAAGTCTGAAAGTGAAGGTATTAATAAAATATTGATCTGTGTTCACTAACATCGATGCCATGTGAATAAATCAGCGGTTTCTGATGTAAAAATGTAATAATAATAATAATAATAATAATAATAATAATAATAATAATAATAATAATAATAATAATAAATGATCATTTCTATTGTAACAGAATAAACAAGGAAAATGTGTGTAATTGTTGATACGATAAAGCTGGGATTAAGGACGAAGAGTAAGGTAACATGTTTGGAATGAGTCTCCAGTGTCGAACGTTTTGTTTAGACCTGTAGGTTTTCTGTAATGTTTCTGGAACGTGACAAGTCGTGTTTTTTCCTCTTTAAAACTTTCTTACTTTATTTATTTTTATATTCTTTAATTTAAGTGAGAGGGGGGGCACGGTGGCTTAGCGGTTAGCACGTTCGCCTCACACCTCCAGGGTCGGGGGTTCGATTCCCACCTCCGCCTTGTGTGTGTGGAGTTTGCATGTTCTCCCCGTGCCTCGGGGGTTTCCTCCGGGTACTCCGGTTTCCTCCCCCGGTCCAAAGACATGCATGGTAGGTTGATTGGCATCTCTGGAAAAAATTGTCCGTAGTGTGTGTGTGTGTGAGTGAATGAGAGTGTGTGTGTGTGTGCCCTGTGATGGGTTGGCACTCCGTCCAGGGTGTATCCTGCCTCGATGCCCGATGACGCCTGAGATAGGCACAGGCTCCCCGTGACCCGAGAAGTTCGGATAAGCGGTAGAAAATGAATGAATGAATGAATGAATGAATGAATTTAAGAGAGAGAAATAAAGAGAAACATCAAACGTATGTAACTAAAAGTACGCTGTCGTTCTTGAATGAATTCTACTTGAAGGAAAACTGCTGCTTTAGAAATCTGTGGATGTGTCTTTTGATTTTTTGTTTTTTTGTTGTGTTTTGTGGTTGTTTGTTCCAGGCTCTCCAAGTAAAAGCTGATTATCTTCATGTTCATCAAGCAGAGTTTTTTCTCGCTAAAAGCCATATGCCGATCACACTGATAGGGGGATAGTAGGAAAGAATGATGCACCATCATCATCATCATCATCATCATCATCATCCAGTGATGATGAGTATTAGCTGTGTTTTATTTCACTTTTTAACTCTATACAAGATCATACTGTACATAAACAATTCTTTCCGTCTTTCATTCTCTTCTTTTTGTCTCTCCTTCTCCCAGACTGAGAGAATACTGTAAGAGTGTATTTTTCCGTTCACTCGTGTGTCACTTCCCAGCAGATGGTTTGCATAAATTAGTGCAGAAATGATTCTGAAGGCTATAATAACTGTTCCAGTGAGACGGAGTCATTTGCAGTCATGCCATAATCGTCTTTCACTTCTCTGCATGAATCCTTAATCATGATCAGAGTTTAGCTCTTATTACTGTACAGTATATGTGAGTGTGGACGTTTCGCTAATCTATACCTCGGACTGAGTCATAAAGAATTCAGTAAAGTTAAAATTGGAATTGTTCTGTAAGTTTATATTTATCTATCCAACCACGGCTGCATGAAAATAAACCCTGCCTGATATTTTGTAGTTCTTCTTTGTTTTTGTTTTTTTTGCTAAAACAGCCCTGACCCGTCAAAGCGTGGACTCCACCAGACCTCTGAAGGTGCTGAAGTTTCTGGCACCAAGACGTTAGCAGCAGATCCTTTAAATCCTGTAAGTAGATACTCCAAGGATCAGATTTGTTTGTCCAGCACATCCCAGAGATGCTCGATAGGATTGTGGAGAATTTTGAGACCAAGTCAACAACCTCAATCTTTTTTTATTTCTTAAAGCATCTCTGTGTAATGTATGGATGGATGTATGTATGGATGGATGGATGGATGGATGGATGGATGGATGGATGAATGGATGGATGGAAAAATGGATGAATGGATGGATGGATGGATGGATGGATGGATGGATGGATGGATGGATGGAAAAATGGATGAATGGATGGATGAATGGATGGATGGAAGGATGGATGGATGGGTGGGTGGGTGGAAAAATGGATAGATGGATGGATGGATGGGTGGATGTTATGGATTTGATTGGATGGTCTGTGGATGGGTGGATTGTTTCTGTACTTTATTGTATTAATGTATAGAGGGATTTCTATATTTCTTTATTTTTTAACCATTTATAGATTTATGATGTCTTTATTTATAGTCGTGTTTTTTATTTTATTTCTTTATTTCTTTCTTTCTTTTCTTTATTTGATTTCTTTTTTTATTCATTTTGTTTCTTTCTTTATTTATTTCTTTTTTCTTTCTTGCTTTTCTTTATATGTCTTTATCATCATTTCTTATCTTTTTCCCGCCCTTTCTCTCTTTCTTTCGTTTATGTTCTTTCATTTTTTCTCTCTATCTGTCTTTCTGTTACTTTCTTCTTTATTCCTTTCTTTTTTTTTTCTTTCCCCATTCTTTATTTCTTTATTTCTTTCTTCTTTCTTTCCTTTCATTTCCTTCTTTCTTTCTGCCTTTCTTTCTTTCTTTCTTCACTTTATTTGTGGATGGAGGGAAAAATGAATGGATGGATGGATGGATGGATGGATGGATGGATGGATGGATGGATGGATGGATGGATGGATGGATGGACCAATAGAGGGCACTCTTTACAAATGAAGATCCATTTAGGGTTATTTTGTTGAGCCATTTGGTTATGTGTCCATACAGTTTTCCTTCACAAGATCCATCACATTGCACTTTTTTGAAGAACTCTTTAAGATCCTCAAAGCTTCTTGAACAGATTAAGCTTCCTGAACAATGCTGGAAGGATCCTGCTGAAAGATGGCACTACCATTAGGAAAAACTGTTGCCATCAGGGGCTTTACCTTGGTCTGAAGCAAAGATTAGGTAGCTGGTACCTAAAGTGGTGCCAAAGTAAAATCCACATGAATGTAGGACTCAAGGTTTCCCTCAGAACATTGCCCAAAAGTTTTTCTTCTCGTTGTATTAAAAACATTTAAAAAAGTGACCGCTAAACCATAAGCAGCTTCGTACTGTAGGTGAAACCATAACTGCTGAAGTTCAGAGAAAATCTGACACTGTACCATTTAACAGAGCTCATTAACACCCTGAAACATGTGGAAACATTTGTGATGTGTTTAATGATTCTGGTGGTAATTTGTTACTCAGTGCGATATGTTCATTATTCCTGTGAGAAGTTAACGGTTGTTTGTTTCGCTGATGTCACAGAGGGACGTAGATGTTGTATCACTAGCACAGTTACACTGGAGTTCAGTGTATTAAGGAAAGTGTTCAATTGTCTTGGTCAAAAGCTGCCATGTTTTTGGACAGAGAGCCGGAGAACCTGGATGGAACCCACACAGATACAGAGAGAACTCGACTCCTGGATCATGAACCGGGCAGTGACCTGAGGTCAGGAACACCAGAGAGGTGCAGAGAGAGAACTTCTCATTAATGTTTATGCTATAGAGAAGATGGATGGATGCATGGATGGATGCATGGATGGATGGATGGATGGATGGATGGAGCACTACAACTTCTATTTTTTGGAAGCTTCATTTTACAACAAACCTTTTAAGATCCTTCTGAAACCCTAATTGTACATCAGAGTGTGTATAAACATTTATTAACTTTTCTGGGATTTTAGGGTGCTTTCACACCTGCCTTGTTTAGTTCGGTTGAATCGTACCAGAGTTCGATCGCTCATTTGTTGCGGTTCGTTTGGGTAGGTGAGAACGCAGCAATCGAATTCTGGTGCACACCAAAAACGGACCAAACAAGCGTACCGAGACCTCCTTGAATAGGTGGTCTCGGTACGCTTTCAAACGAACTCCGGTACGGTTCGTTTGTGGTGAGAACACAGTCTGAGATCGAATAGACCTAACTGCAAAAAGTATTGTGCATTTTGGACCAAACCAGCCCCCGTAGTGGGTCGTTGGCAATATTTTCGGAAGATGAGCACGTCACGGTTTCGCAAAAGTAACGCTCGCCACCTCCTGAAGTGTCTCGCGATGCGTCTTCGCCGTTTGCAGTGCATTAAAATGATATTTTCAAGCCGCATTCGCTCTTCATTCTGAAAATGAAGACTTTGCATAGAGTGCTGTATACAAGCTGTAGTAGATTACAACCACGAACATAATCGCAGCGCGCTGTCGTCTCTCCGTGGTGTACTGTATGCTGTATTGTCCTGTATTTTCCTCTTTTTGTTTACTTCCGGAGTTTCGTTGAAATTTCCCGCACGTTTATTCTGACCGATCGAGAAGCGGTTTAGGAAATACGCTCAAAGACATGAGGCCAATGAGTGATGTGGATGTTATCACATGACTGCTTTTTGGTTCGTTTCAACTGGTGCGGAACAGAACGATCGGTGTGGTGTGAAAAGGAACCAAAACTGCTAAAAAGCTACTATGTACCGGACCAAATGAACCGAACTATAGATGTGTAAGCACCCTTAGACTCACTGTTGTAGCCATATACATAAAACCATTAAGTATCAACTGAAGAAGCTACGCAGAAAAGCTACACCAGATGGCTGCCACACTTATCCTGTAGTTTTCTGGAACGCTGCTTACTGTATGCACATTCTCTGTAATTAACACAACAATCCAATGTAAACATTCAGGGCAGTTTGCACTATGTCTCCATAACTGACTAAACAAACTAGCGCTGTGTCTCAAATCACATCTCTATTTCAATTACAAATGTTTAAAAGGTTACCTTTAAAAAAATCTCCCAAAAAGTCTGCTGGATTTTCATTCATTCATTCATTTTCTACCGCTTATCCGAACTTCTCGGGTCACGGGGAGCCTGTGCCTATCTCAGGCGTCATCGGGCATCGAGGCAAGATACACCCTGTACGTGGTGCCAACCCATCACAGGGCGCACACACACACTCTCATTCACTCACACACTCACACACTACGGACAATTTTCCAGAGATGCCAATCAACCTACCATGCATGTCTTTGGACCGGGGGAGGAAACTGGAGTACCCAGAGGAAACCCCAGAGGCACGGGGAGAACATGCAAACTCCACACACACAAGGCGGAGGCGGGAATCGAACCCCCGACCCTGGAGGTGTGAGGCGAACGTGTTGACCACTAAGCCACCGTGACCCCCTGCTGGATTTTCTACATTATTAAATACTTTATCACGTAAGTGCAACATTCGAATAAAATTGAGATACAATGACAGCAGAAAGTTTTAACAGCGACCAACAACAACCGAATCAAACAAACAAAATCTATTGGTTAAGTGTTAAATTCTCAAGATGTGTATAAAGTACAACTCGATTCATGCGTCACGTACAAACCATTCATATTTCAGGTAGTTAAAAGCAATTTTATCGTGATGACATGAAACAGTGCAGTGTTCAATTAATCGATGTAAAACAGTTCAATTTTGACCAAAAACTATTTAACACGTTTAAAGCAAAAAAAAAAAAAAGCAAACTTTACAAAATCACACAAATGTCAGTGACCCAAAAGGAATTTATTTATATTTAATGCAAATAAATCAGTCAGAGTCCAAAAAGAAGCATTTAAAATATGTTTAAAATGTTATTTAAATATGATGCAAATAATAATTTCATACATCGGTTTAAAAACAATGTTTCTTTGAAATGAGATTACAGCATTTAAAACAATTACATGAAGATGTGGAAATCTTGTGTTGTCTACATTATGAGTGGAAAAAAAGAAGAAGGAAAAATACATCGAGACATCGAGCATTTCATCACTGGTTAATGAGGAGTAAGTGGAATATTGTGTATATTTTTTGCTTATATAGTTTTAAATTTCTCCTTTTAAATATTGTGAGTATGTGAGAATTTTGAATGTTTTCTTTACATATTTTACACGTAGTCTCAAAACTTCTCGTTCTCATTATTTTCATGCTGTAAACGGACATTTTCGAAATTTCCAAAACATCCCATGCAAAAAAAATTAAACATTCGGTTAAACATGAATATTTTCCTTTATGTTCTGTAGTTTACAGATTATTATTTTGTCATTTCTGGTGTTTTTGTATATACAATGCAGCAGTCATGGCTCAGGTTTGTAAAATATCTAGTGTAGGAAGATGTACCACACCCTCTTTATTATAACTGACAGGAACTAAGCCACACCCTCTTTATTATAACTCACATGAAACAAGACACACCTCTTTATTAAAACTGGCAGGAACTAAGCCACACTCAACTTACAGTCACAGAGGCCACACCCCCCAACACTGTGACTGACAGGCACAGAGGCCACACCCCCCAACACTATGACTGACAGGCACAGAGGCCACACCCACTTCACTGTGACTGACAGGCACAGAGGCCACACACCCCAACACTGTGACTGACAGGAACAGAGGCTACAACTCCATCCCTGTGACTGACAGGCACATAGGCCACACCTACTTCACTGTGACTGACAGGCACAGAGGCCACACACCCCAACACTGTGACTGACAGGCACAGAGGCCACACCCACTTCACTGTGACTGACAGGCACATAGGCCATACACCCCAACACTGTGACTGACAGGAACAGAGGCTACAACTCCATCCCTGTGACTGACAGGCACAGAAGCCACACCTACTTCACTGTGACTGACAGGCACAGAGGCCACACACCCCAACACTGTGAATGACAGGCACAGAGGCCACACCCCAAACACTGTGACTGACAGGCACATAGGCCACACCTACTTCACTGTGAATGACAGTCACAGAGGCCACACCTCCAACACTGTGACTGACAGGAACAGAGGCCACACTCCCAACACTGTGACTGACAGGAACAGAGGCCACACTCCCAACACTGTGACTGACAGGCACAGTAGCCACACCCCCAACACTGTTACTGACCAGCACAGAGGCCACACCCCCAACACTGTTACTGACAGGCACAGAAGCCACACCTCCTTCACTGTGACTGACAGGCACAGAAGCCACACCTCCTTCACTGTGACTGACAGGCACAGAGGCCACACCCCCATCACTGTGACTGACAGGAACAGAGGCCACACTCCCAACACTGTGACTGACAGGCACAGAGGCCACACCTCCTTCACTGTAAATGACAGTCACAGAGGCCACACCCCCAAGACTGTGACTGACAGGCACAGAGGCACACTCCCAAGACTGTGACTGACAGGCACAGAGGCCACACCTCCTTCACTGTGACTGACAGGCACAGAGGCCACACCCCAAACACTATTACTGACAGGCACAGTAGCCACACCCCCAACACTGTTACTGACCAGCACAGAGGCCACACCACCTACACTGTTACTGACAGGCACAGAAGCCACACCTCCTTCACTGTGACTGACAGGCACAGAGGCCACACCCCCATCACTGTGACTTACAGGCACAAAGGCCACACCCCATCACTGTGACTTACAGGCACAGAGGCCACACCCCATCACTGTGACTTACAGGCACAGAGGCCACACCCCATCACTGTGACTTACAGGCACAGAGGCCACACCCCATCACTGTGACTTACAGGCACAGAGGCCACACCCCATCACTGTGACTTACAGGCACAGAGGCCACACCCCATCACTGTGACTTACAGGCACAGAGGCCACACCCCATCACTGTGACTTACAGGCACAGAGGCCACACCCCATCACTGTGACTTACAGGCACAGAGGCCACACCCCCAACACTGTGACTGATGTCTAGATCTCATCTCTATAGATTTCAACGCACTTCTTTGTGAACGATCGGTCCTCTATAACAACCCCTCAGAATTAACACACACTCGTTGCCCGGTGTTTAAATTCCCAGTAGGAACCTAACACACTGTGTGCCAGACTATTAGCTCCGCCTATTCACTAGCTAATAACCCGTATTTAACGTGACATATTTATTCCCTCAAAGTGGGAAAACAAAAGCTAATTTTAAACCACACTGCAGGTGTAAAACTGACACACAGAGCTGTTACAATTAAACAGTGTGATCTCCCCACAGAGTGTGTTTACACACACCTGGAGAAGTAAACAGTGTTCTACTACAAAATGACTACGTAACTGGGTGCTAAGATAATGTTGTATAATTATTATGAACATGCTGCTATTTTCATAATCATGTGCATTAACATTCATTTAAACATTAAGTTAACACAATGCATTAATAAAGCTCACAATCGTGGTGTAAGTGTAAAACGGGGGTCTGATTATAACGACTATATTCATAAAATCAAAGCGCTAGTGTGACAAAAACGGTGGATGGATATCAGACATCGAATCTGATCTTGAAATAAATAGAAAAGATTGGAATTCAGTTTGAGAATTTTTATTTTTAAAACTACATACAAAGGGACTTGATTTATTATTATTTTTTTTGTATAGATTTTAGTTAGGATCGATTTTATATATATATATATATATACGTATATATACGTATATACACGTATATATACGTATATATATATATACATACATACAGTCGGGTACTTATTTTTTTGCAATTTGTGTGTGAAAGTTGTGGTTTGGAGTAAGTCAGATTGTTGTTTGTTTTTTTCTGTATTAAATAGATTTTAAATTTATTAAAAAAAAATTGGGTTTGGGTTTCGATCTGATTTGATCTGATTCACAAGGTATCAGAGTCCGAATAAAGAAAAGAAAATATCGACTGTAGTGACCTCGAGATGGACCTTGAAAACAAAACAGTCGTTTTGTGTCTAATTTATAACTTGTGCGTAAACTCGGTCGGTCAGTTTGTCATTTACAGCAACGATCTCGCTCTAACGCTACACCATCCTGCCTGCCTGTCGGTTCGACTAAAAACTAACTGGAAGATGTTATATGTGAAGTTTGCAGTGAGCAAAACACACTTTCTGGAAGCTTAGGGAAAGTTCTGGAGAAAATAAAATAAAGTTTTGACGTTGAGAAACAAAACAGCCTACAAGCCAATAGAACACTTTCTACTATCCAGTTGCATAACAATAAAGAAAAATTAGGAATTATAATATATGACGTATGACATTAGCTAACTAGCTCACATTGTTTTGAGACATTTGGCATACTTTGTCTTGTACTGTAAAAAAAAAAGTCTGATCGTCCACCCTGAAAATGTACAGACGCTCATCTTTTCTGTTGTAAGACCTGTATGATCCATTTTTCCTTTGAATATGAGAGGTTATAAGTTGCTAATAAGAGTGAAGGAAGATACTACGAGTGGTTTGCTGTGTTGTCCTCAGATTATTAGCTCATGTACCGGCATGTAGATTATTTTACATCACGTGAAAGATCTTGTATTGTTGTGTGTGCTACAAAAATATATGCATTTAATATCTGTAAATCGTGTCTTTTAATGTTTTTGAGCGCAATCAAAGAGATTTCCTCCTTAAACGAGGCAGTTCTCTGAAACTATGTCCAGGAGACAGTGTGCTTCCCGGTGAAGAAAATCCTGTGTTTTCTCTGGTGAAGGAACCTCCGTGAATCCGATAAGAGATAGCGGTGTAGTAAACCGAATCGACGTTGCAGCCGGGTCGAGATGGAATGAGGCTGGGGCACAAATCAAAGCGATAGCAGCAAGAGCAGAGAGAATTGAGACGTGACCGCCGACGAGATGGACTTGAAGGTCGAGGAAGAGCCGGTGGACAGTAGAATTCGTTCGCCGGCGATGGGATGAGGTTAGTGCAACTCGTCCCCTCTTCCAATGGCAAAAAAAGCGTGCTATGGCTGTTCTGGTTGGCGAGAGATCCCAAGTTGCGTTCTTTTCTTCTTAACGATGCTCGTTCCCGCTCTTCTTCTGTGTTCATAGTGAGGAAGCGAAGCACCACCAGGTTGAGGAAGGCTCCAATCACCGTCAAGCCCACCAGGATGTACACGAAGCTAAAGACGACGTATGGAGTTCTTTCCTGGAGATCGCCTGTCTTCTGCAGAGCCAC
>NC_062540.1:20404802-20409802 GCF_022655615.1 Tachysurus fulvidraco
TTTGGGGGTGTGTCTGAGTGTTTAGGAGTGTTTGGGGGTGTGTCTGAGTGTGTGGGAGTGTTTGGAGGTGTGTCTGAGTGTGTGGGAGTGTTTGGGGGTGTGTCTGAGTGTTTGGGAGTGTTTGGGGGGGTGTCTGAGTGTGTGGGAGTGTTTGGGGGAGTGTCTGAGTGTGTGGGAGTGTTTGGGGGAGTGTCTGAGTGTTTGGGAGTGTTTAGAAGTGTGTTAGGAGTGTGTCTATGTGTGTGAGAATATTTGGGAGTGTGCCTGAGTGTGTCTGAGTGTGCCTGAGTGTGTGAGAGTGCTTGGGAGTCTGTCTGAGTGTGTGAAAATAATTGGGAGTGTGTCTGAGTATGTGATAGTGTTTGGGAGTGTGTCTGAATGTGTGTGAGTGTGTCTAAGGGTGTGAGAGTATTTGGGAGTGTGTCTGTGTTTGGGAGTGTTTGGGAGTGTGTCTGAATGTGTGAGAGTGTTTAGGAGTGTGTCTGAATGTGTGAGAGTGTTTAGGAGTGTGTCCAAGTGTGTAAGTGTGTTTAGGAGTGTGTCTGAATGTGTGAGAGTGTTTGGGAGTGTGTCTGAATGTGTGAGAGTGTTTGGGAGTGTGTCTGAATGTGTGAGAGTGTTTAGGAGTGTGTCTGAATGTGTGAGAGTGTTTAGGAGTGTGTCTGAATGTGTGAGTGTGTTTAGGAGTGTGTCTGAATGTGTGAGAGTGTTTAGGAGTGTGTCTGAATGTGTGAGAGTGTTTAGGAGTGTGTCCAAGTGTGTGAGAGTGTTTAGGAGTGTGTCTGAATGTGTGAGAGTGTTTAGGAGTGTGTCAGAGTGTGTGAGAGTGTTTAGGAGTGTGTCTGAATGTGTGAGAGTGTTTAGGAGTGTGTCCAAGTGTGTAAGTGTGTTTAGGAGTGTGTCTGAATGTGTGAGAGTGTTTAGGAGTGTGTCTGAATGTGTGAGAGTGTTTAGGAGTGTGTCTGAATGTGTGAGAGTGTTTGGGAGTGTGTCTGAATGTGTGAGAGTGTTTAGGAGTGTGTCTGAATGTGTGAGAGTGTTTAGGAGTGTGTCTGAATGTGTGAGAGTGTTTAGGAGTGTGTCCAAGTGTGTAAGTGTGTTTAGGAGTGTGTCTGAATGTGTGAGAGTGTTTAGGAGTGTGTCTGAATGTGTGAGAGTGTTTAGGAGTGTGTCTGAATGTGTGAGAGTGTTTAGGAGTGTGTCAGAGTGTGTGAGAGTGTTTAGGAGTGTGTCTGAATGTGTGAGTGTGTTTAGGAGTGTGTCTGAATGTGTGAGTGTTTGGGAGTGTGTCTGAATGTGTGAGAGTGTTTAGGAGTGTGTCTGAATGTGTGAGAGTGTTTAGGAGTGTGTCCAAGTGTGTGAGAGTGTTTAGGAGTGTGTCTGAATGTGTGAGTGTTTGGGAGTGTGTCCAAGTGTGTGAGAGTGTTTAGGAGTGTGTCTGAATGTGTGAGAGTGTTTAGGAGTGTGTCTGAATGTGTGAGTGTGTTTAGGAGTGTGTCTGAATGTGTGAGAGTGTTTAGGAGTGTGTCTGAATGTGTGAGAGTGTTTAGGAGTGTGTCTGAATGTGTGAGAGTGTTTAGGAGTGTGTCCAAGTGTGTAAGTGTGTTTAGGAGTGTGTCTGAATGTGTGAGTGTGTTTAGGAGTGTGTCCAAGTGTGTAAGTGTGTTTAGGAGTGTGTCTGAATGTGTGAGTGTGTTTAGGAGTGTGTCCAAGTGTGTGAGAGTGTTTAGGAGTGTGTCCAAGTGTGTGAGAGTGTTTAGGAGTGTGTCTGAATGTGTGAGAGTGTTTAGGAGTGTGTCCAAGTGTGTGAGAGTGTTTAGGAGTGTGTCTGAATGTGTGAGAGTGTTTAGGAGTGTGTCCGAGTGTGTAAGTGTGTTTAGGAGTGTGTCTGAATGTGTGAGTGTGTTTAGGAGTGTGTCTGAATGTGTGAGTGTTTGGGAGTGTGTCCAAGTGTGTGAGAGTGTTTAGGAGTGTGTCTGAATGTGTGAGAGTGTTTAGGAGTGTGTCTGAATGTGTGAGAGTGTTTAGGAGTGTGTCTGAATGTGTGAGAGTGTTTAGGAGTGTGTCCAAGTGTGTGAGAGTGTTTAGGAGTGTGTCCAAGTGTGTGAGAGTGTTTAGGAGTGTGTCTGAATGTGTGAGAGTGTTTAGGAGTGTGTCTGAATGTGTGAGAGTGTTTAGGAGTGTGTCTGAATGTGTGAGAGTGTTTAGGAGTGTGTCCAAGTGTGTGAGAGTGTTTAGGAGTGTGTCTGAATGTGTGAGAGTGTTTAGGAGTGTGTCCAAGTGTGTAAGTGTGTTTAGGAGTGTGTCTGAATGTGTGAGTGTGTTTAGGAGTGTGTCCAAGTGTGTGAGAGTGTTTAGGAGTGTGTCCAAGTGTGTGAGAGTGTTTAGGAGTGTGTCTGAATGTGTGAGAGTGTTTAGGAGTGTGTCCAAGTGTGTGAGAGTGTTTAGGAGTGTGTCTGAATGTGTGAGAGTGTTTAGGAGTGTGTCCGAGTGTGTAAGTGTGTTTAGGAGTGTGTCTGAATGTGTGAGTGTGTTTAGGAGTGTGTCTGAATGTGTGAGTGTTTGGGAGTGTGTCCAAGTGTGTGAGAGTGTTTAGGAGTGTGTCTGAATGTGTGAGAGTGTTTAGGAGTGTGTCTGAATGTGTGAGAGTGTTTAGGAGTGTGTCTGAATGTGTGAGAGTGTTTAGGAGTGTGTCCAAGTGTGTGAGAGTGTTTAGGAGTGTGTCCAAGTGTGTGAGAGTGTTTAGGAGTGTGTCCAAGTGTGTGAGAGTGTTTAGGAGTGTGTCTGAATGTGTGAGAGTGTTTAGGAGTGTGTCTGAATGTGTGAGAGTGTTTAGGAGTGTGTCTGAATGTGTGAGAGTGTTTAGGAGTGTGTCTGAATGTGTGAGAGTGTTTAGGAGTGTGTCTGAATGTGTGAGTGTGTTTAGGAGTGTGTCTGAATGTGTGAGAGTGTTTAGGAGTGTGTCTGAATGTGTGAGAGTGTTTAGGAGTGTGTCTGAATGTGTGAGAGTGTTTAGGAGTGTGTCTGAATGTGTGAGAGTGTTTAGGAGTGTGTCCAAGTGTGTGAGAGTGTTTAGGAGTGTGTCTGAATGTGTGAGAGTGTTTAGGAGTGTGTCTGAATGTGTGAGAGTGTTTAGGAGTGTGTCTGAATGTGTGAGAGTGTTTAGGAGTGTGTCTGAATGTGTGAGAGTGTTTAGGAGTGTGTCCAAGTGTGTGAGAGTGTTTAGGAGTGTGTCTGAATGTGTGAGAGTGTTTAGGAGTGTGTCTGAGTTTTGAGAACTTTTCCTTAAACGATTAATCTGAGTCTTTCTAAATGAAGCGAGACCTAAACCACTTGGGACTAAAGAAGTAACTTGACTACATTTTGTGCTACAGAAGAAAACGGTTCTCTGAACATTTGCTTTAGAAGATCAGAGCTTTCAGATCAGAGTAAAGGACGTGTGAATAAGAGTCAGAGCAAACATTATGTTGTGTAGTGATCACAGAGCTACACAAAATAAGACCATCGACTCCTCGGAGCTCCAGAGAGGTCTATAAACGCTCAGCAGACGAGACATGAAAGCAGAGAGGAAGAATCTCATTTCAGAGGCATGAAATCCTAAAGAATGGAAGAAATGAGGAGAAGCAGCATTGTGGAAGGGTTTAGTGACAGATTCATTAGAGAATTACTGAAAGAGACAGACATTAAGAGACACAAAGAGTCACTGAGAGAGAAAGAGAGAGAGAGAGAGAGAGAGAGAGAGAGAGAGAGAGAGAGACACTTAGAGAGACACAGAGACACTGAGAGAGAGAGAGAGAGAGAGAGAGAGAGAGAGAGAGAGAGAGATACACAGAGAGACCAAGTGCGACACTGGGAGACAGATACACAGAGACACTGAGAGACGATGGGACATACTGGGAGACAGATATACAGAGACACTGGGAGACAGATACACAGAGACACTGGGAGACAGATACACAGAGACACTGGGAGACAGATACACAGAGAGACACAGAGAGAGACTGTGAAAGACATTGATGGACATATGCACAGACACACAGAGAGACACTGAGAGACAGAGACACAGACACTGAGAGAGACTGAGACACATAGAGACACTGAGAGAGAGAGAGAGAGAGAGAGAGAGAGAGAGAGAGAGAGAGAGAGAGAGAGAGAGAGAGAGAGACCAAGCGTGACACTGGGAGACAGATACACAGAGACACTGAGAGACACTGGGAGACAGATACACAGAGACACTGAGAGACACTGGGAGACAGATACACAGAGACACTGAGAAACACTGAGAGACATATACACAGAGGCACTGAGAGACAATGGGAGACACTGGGAGACACTGGGAGACAGATACACAGAGACACTGAGAGACAGATAGACAGAGAAACACAGAGAGAGACTGTGAAAGACACTAAGAGACATATGCACAGACACACAGAGAGACACTGAGAGACAGAGACACCGAGAGAGAGACTGAGAAAGACACTGAGAGAGACACAGAGAGAAAGAGAGAGAGAGATGATGTAAGGTTGAGGTATGATGTGGGAACTAGGAGCCCTAGAAGAAGAGTGGAGAGAATTCAGAGTTCTGTATATTAGTCCTAGTGAATCTGGTTCTTTGTGCTGAACTTCCCCAATGCTTCAGATGTCTGAGCTGCAGAGACATCGCGCTCTGCACCATGATGTAACTCTAACAGTTACTCAACAAGCTTTAGGTAACGACCGCTGTGGTCGCATTAGCTGGACATGGACATGGACATGAAACACTTCTTATTATTATATCTATACCTCTACACATACATGGTCACATGCTAACTCCTGAACATCTCGTTTGTTATTCATTACATTTAGGAGAAGATCTAAAAGTAAATATTCTTTTTTTAATCAAATTCCTTTAACTGTGTTTTGTTTGTTTTGTTTCAGATCAGTTCGGTCTTCACCATGCTTATTAAAGCACACGGGCGAGAGAAGAGAAGGAGCTCGGGGTTCTCGTCCCTCAGACCACAC
>NC_062540.1:20412302-20424802 GCF_022655615.1 Tachysurus fulvidraco
CGTGGCTTATGTACCTGTCTGTATCAGGGTTGGATACAGGAGGCGTGGCTTGTGTACCTGTCTGTATCAGTGTTGGATACAGGAGGCGTGGCTTGTGTACCTGTCTGTATCAGTGTTGGATACAGGAGGCGTGGCTTGTGTACCTGTCTGTATCAGTGTTGGATACAGGAGGCGTGGCTTGTGTACCTGTCTGTATCAGTGTTGGAGACAGGAGGCGTGGCTTGTGTACCTGTCTGTATCAGTGTTGGAGACAGGAGGCGTGGCTTGTGTACCTGTCTGTATCAGTGTTGGATACAGGAGGCGTGACTTGTGTACCTGTCTGTATCAGTGTTGGATACAGGAGGCGTGACTTGTGTACCTGTCTGTATCATAAGATAAAAATGTAAGTCACTCTGGATAAGAATGTCTGCTACAATGCTTGAAATGTAAATTAAATGTAAACGTATCATTGTTGGAGGAAGGAGGTGTAGCTTGTGTACCTACTAGCATCAGTGAAGATGATAAGATAGGAGGAGATAACTGAAAGGTGAAGAGGGAGAAGAAATGTGTTGTATATAATATTTAATAATGATAGTGAGGTAATAAGATGATACAGATTAGATCATGTAGGGATTATTTTTGTGACCAATCATATAAGATATCACATCTCAGACTATACACTATACACTGGCATTATGACATTTCTGCTCTGTGTTGGAGATGTTTACATTTACATTCATTCATTCGTTCATTTTCTACTGCTTATCTGAACTTCTCGGGTCACGGGGAGCCTGTGCCTATCTCATAATAATATTAATAGTGGAAAGTTTTTAAAATATTGTATTAATAAAATATTTCAGAGTCAGAATTTTTTCATGATACTATTGAACTGTGTTTAATGATTTGGAAAAAAAGGATGAGCCACAAATAAGAAAATGATCCTTAAAACTCGAACCTGAAGTAGAAGGTGAAATGAAGGGACGAGAGGACGGGGGTGGAAGGGTAGATGGAGCGCAGGGGGTATCAGCAGAATTCATTCATTCATTTATTCATTTTTTACCGCTTATCCGAACTTCTCGGGTCACGGGGAGCCTGTGCCTATCTCAGGCGTCATCGAGCATCGAGGCAGGATACACCCTGGACGGAGTGCCAACCCATCACAGGGCACACACACACTCTCATTCACTCACACACTCACACACTATGGACAATTTTCCAGAGATGCCAATCAACCTACCATGCATGTCTTTGGACCGGGGGAGGAAACCGGAGTACCCGGAGGAAACCCCCGAGGCACGGGGAGAACATGCAAACTCCACACACACGAGGCGGAGGCAGGAATCAAACCCCCGACCCTGGAGGAGTGAGGCAAACGTGCTAACCACTAAACCACCGTGCCCCCCTGGAAAATTGAGTCTGGGAAATTTTGGAAAAAAATCATTTGATGAAGAAAATACTATAAGAAGAAAAATCAAGTGAATCTGGGAAAACTTTATTAGATGTAAAAAAATGAGTTGGAAATCGGGATTGTGTTTTAAGAACGTGAAGGATTTCTCCTTATCTAGTGAGAAATACTTAAACAGCAACAGACAGAACAATAATGACATCACCGCAAGCGATGCTGGTTGTCGCCATGGCAACAAAAGAAGGCAGAATCAGGGAGAAATTGCTTGTCGATGATCTGACAACTCTGAAGTGAATATCATGCTTTAAACATCTACAGATTTCGAACCAATAAATATCAAATCACATTCACACACACGCACAAACACACACACACACACACACACACACACACACACACACACACACACACACTGTGTTATGCTGAAATTTGTATGCACGGTCAAACCTCAACCTATTCCCTAAAAGCACAGACCTGTAGGAACATGATGGTCTTGACTGCGAGCGTTCGTTAACTTGCCATTTTCTCTGAGGAGAAAATGAGCTGGAAGATGCCCAGCTGCAGTGGAGTTAAAAACCAATTCCCGTGCAGTTACCACAGTAACCGGATCCAAAAATAGTTACGCTATACTGGGGGCCATTTAACTTCACACTCCCCTTCATGCACACTGCTATTTTTATCCAATGAGGGTGACGTTTGTGTGTGTGTGTGTGTGTGTGTGTGTGTGCAGGAGAAATGGAGATTCCTTTTTACCCAAACCGTCCAGTTAAATGGAAATAAGTTCATAGGATGATGTCCACTGAGAAAGCAGACAAAATGATTTTGAAATGATTAGCTAGAAGAAGGAATAATTAAGTAAAAATGGAGATATAACTCAATACACTAGTGTCTAACACTCAATAAAGTGCTAGCTATTAAGAAGTGAATTAATTCTTGATTGTACAACAGTCCTGTTAGTGTGTGTCGTCCCCGCAGGAGAGAGAGACGAGGATGCGATCCGACACTTCAGCAAATGACATATGATCCAACTCTCACTGGATTGGTTCATTCGTTGTCATGGAAATGGCCTCACGCACTCTCGTTGGCGTTTAATGGTAGGGTCAGAAACAGTCCGGCGCCCAATTCGGTCAAATGCCGGCTGACATTTAGAGCAGAGCAATGACACAGACTGTAAATGCATTTATGCGTCTTTGTTTAATCTCTCCTGCCTCAGTCGTTCCTCCTCGAGTGGATTCTGATTCGTTACGTCTCCTCAGCTGAAGAAAAAGTTTCTGTAGCTGAACAGCAGCTCTGCATTCGTTCTACTGTCCGTAACTTGGAACCAATTTTAAACACTCTCTTTCTCTCCATTTTAATGTGTCTCTGTCTCTCTCACACACACAAACATACACACACACACACACACACACACACACACACACACACAAGACAGGTTAGATAAAAGAGCAGCAAGACAAGGTGTAAAAAATTAACTGGATGGATGGATGGATGGATGGATGGGTCAATCCACTTATGGATTAAGGTATGCATGGATTTTTAACTGAGTGGATGGATGGGTGTGTGTTTAACTAAATCAAAGATAAATTGTGTAAGATAAACAAAATGTGTAATAGAATTGTCAGGTCAATTCATGTATGGATGAAGAGGTGATTATCTGCATGGATTGTTGTTTATCCATAGATAAATGGATTTTAAGTGGATGGATGGATGATGGAAGGGTGGATGCATGGATGGTTGTACCAATCCACTTATGGATAAAGATATGCATGGATTTTTAACTGAGTGGATGGATAGGTGTGTGTTTAACTAAATCAAAGATAGGGACGGTTAACAAATTGTGTAATAGAATTGACAGGTCATTTCATGTATGGATGAAGAGGTGATTTTAAGTAGATGGAAGGGTGAATTAATGGATGGATGGAGGCGTGAATTAGTAAATGATAAAAAGGACACAAAGGTAAGTGCAATTGATATTCTTGTAATTGACCAAAATCAAGAACGAAAATCAAGAACGTCTCCATTTCACACTTCTTTGCGTTCATATTCTCAGTACAAACATCACAATTTTACCCTTTTTATATTCCTAAGTAAGCTAAATGTATCGATATTATGCTAGTAGGTCATTTAACCCTCAATAAATAATCACACGTGGCTTCATCGCGTTGACTAACGTTACTGAGATAATACCCGGATGAGAAGTCGCCCTATGATTGGTTCGTGCTTCCCGCGTTACTTCAGAAAATATAAAAGCGGAAATGGACTACAAAGGATCCCCCCCCAAACATCACATTTCTTAAAAAATACCTACGGTTTTATTGGTTTAAAAACGCATTATCACAGCACGCATGTCATTCATCCGAAAACGTGGTTTAATGCCGTTCCAGAACGACTTCCGGTATTGTTCATGACGTCGCGTTACTGTTTAGTTTAGCCGCTGTGCTAGCTACCGTTACAGCTGAGGTAACTTTCGGGGCTTCCGGGAATGTTTTTTGTCGTTAATAATATTTTAGCGCTGCTGTATTTATGAGAGAGAGAGAGTGTGTGTGTGTGTGTGAGTGAGGGAGAAAGAGAGAGAGAGTGTGTGTGTGTGTGTGTGTGTGAGTGAGAGAGAGAGAGAGAGAGAGAGAGAGAGAGAGAGAGAGAGTGAGTAAGAGAGAGAGAGTGTGTGTGTGTGTGTGTGTGTGAGAGAGAGAGAGAGTGTGTGTGTGGTGTGTTGTGTTGTTGGCGTAAGAGACGCGCGTGTGTGTGTGTGTGCGTGGGCGTCCGCGGCGCGCGCGTGTGTGTGTGTGTGCGTGTGCGTCCGCGCGCGCGCGTGTGTGTGTGCGATGCGTGTGCGCGCGCGCGCGCGCGTGGGTGGTGTGCGTGCGTGCGCGCGCGCGGCGCGAGCGTGTGTGTGTGTGTGCGTCCGCGCGGCGCGTGCGTTGTGCGTCCGCTCGCGCGACGTGGGTGGTGTGTGAGTGAGTGAGAGAGAGAGAGAGTGTGAGTAAGAGAGAGAGAGAGAGAGTGTGTGTGAGTGAGTGAGAGAGGATGGAGGACGACTTGGTGTGCGAATACGACTCCACCTGGGACACTGAGAGCGACGGAGACGATTTGGGGACCGAAAACCCAATACGGCGAACGTGTCCGGATAAAAACAAGAAAGCGAAGGCCGGGTTTGTACGTACTGCTTCCGTTTTATACCCGTTTGTGTTCTTTATCTCCGCATTTGTGTTAATAAACCGGTGCACCGTTGTTGTGCCTTCTTCCCACCTCTTTTCCGTGACCTCCTGCGTTCTGCGCCGTGATAGGCTACTATACCCTGAGCTAGAGCTCTGATTGGTCCGTCTTCAACGGCCTGCAGGCTACGGTACACTTTAAACCAATCAGAGCTCAAGATGAGGGATCTGTCTGAAAACGGTTAGGAATTGTAAAAATTAGCACTTTGTCCTAGCTAACGCTATTGGCAGGTTGTTAGCCTGCGTTTTAATGACAGATAATGCGGATTAATTTACATTTTATATATTATAGTTTTTCTTTCTAACATTTTTATATTCTAGACGTATGGAGCGTATTAAGTGACGTTGCAGACTGTCGCAGTTACAGGATGCAGCGATACAATGGACTCGGTTTAACCTCGGTATCAGGTTTTAAAATATCGCCCGATTTAAAAGCTGATGATTTCACAGGTCACAGATTTCTGTACACTTTGGTTCACAGACGCTTTGTATGTGTTAACATCAGTGACTCGAACTGTTATATAGTATATAAGAGATCTTGTGTTGTGTTGTATAAATATTTGTACCTGATATTCCTGGCCTGGGTCATGATGGATCCGTAGGTTATAAGGTTTCGGTGCTTTATTGTCCTTGTACAACAGAAAGTCTCCGACAGCAAGAAGGACATTTAAACCTAAATGTATGAATTAATTTAAATTGAGAATAAGATTAGAAGCTGGAATCACGGCGCTACGAGTCAGGAACACTTTAACTGTACTTGGCTATAAAAAGAGTTAGTTAGCTTAGTGCTAATGTGCTAAAGGATGGCTTATAAATATATAAAATAAATTCACAGAGCATTTTTTTAAATATCTGACACACCAGATCGCATCCTTACCCCGTGCTCAATTTAGTCGGAGCCTGCTGGTGTTTTTGGACAGAGTTCTTTGCCCACTGACCCAAAATCTGTGCGATTTGGAAGGCTGCGTAACGTCTCGGATTCTCGAAGCTTGAAGCCGTCGCTTGTTTCCGTCTCACTGAAGAAAATCACGCTTTCATCACTGAGCTAGTGCTTTTTTTTTAAGGGGAAAAAAACCCCCACAATATTGTAGTAATGTTGTATAAAATCCATGATTATAAAAAGTAAGTCAGTAAATAATACCAGTATTTAAAAAAAAATTGACCGTGACCGTACTGTATGAGCGGTTCGTCTTGACCTCGTTAATAGTTTTTATGTTTTTTGTCCTATCTTTAGATCAGAAGTTAACTTCTATTTTTTATTTTTTTTCCCCACACAGTGGTCTAATTCCTCCTCGAGAAATCTCCGGGCAGCCAAAGACATGCAGAACTACAGACACGGCTATCCGGTGAGTAGTTTATCCCAGGTATCAGCACGCACCTTTGCTAAAATACTGTGGTAAAGGTTCTGCAGTTGGTCGTTCCAGCAGTAGCGCTGGCAGTAGCGCAGGTTCGTGCGGTCCTGTTAATGCGTTATTGTTTCTATAGCAACAGCTCGCTCAGAGAGACTCGTACATGGCGAATGCTGCGCACCTTCCAAGACAGAGTCCTGTTGTTATTTTAAGAAAACAGATTCAATAATTTTTTTACACTGGAAGGAGACTCTAGTGTCCGTTTTTTTTGTTTGTTTGTTTGTTTTTTAAAAACAGGCTGAAGACAGATCAAGCTGCTGAAATGATAATAAGTACGACGATTCATTCTTTAATAAACAAAAAAAAAAATGGAATAATTGGCATATCGCCTTGTGGTATAAAATTTCAGGATAAGAGTCGGCTTACGGTGGCCCTAGGATTTGAACTCTACCTTCTGATGAGCGGTCTAATTGCCTTTTTTACACCCGGTCACTTCACGTGTTGTCTCTGATCCGATAGCGATCTGATTTGTTAGAACTGTTCCGTTTACGTTAGACCACATAAATGCGTCTCGGTGAATCGGATATCGATCCGATCTCTCTACTCCCGTCTAAAATGCTAATATATTTGACCTCATTTCTGGGGCATTTGAAACGGAACACACTTTGGTGTACGCGGTTTTCAGAACGCGATCGTAAAGAAGACGAAAAAACTGGTTACGACGTTTATGCTACAAAAACAGCGTTTACTGTTTGCTGTGTTTTCGCTGGCGGCAGCAGCGCATTTTAAGACCCGACGAGACGCCTGGGTGAAAGATCACCTGCGAGTGACGTACTTCCGTTTGGGAGGAGTATAGCGCTGATGTATGTGGCTTGAACAACCACATTCATTTACACCTGTCCAGTTTCATCTGAAACGCGTCCCAGACCACCTCCTGTAGGGGTTTGTACCGTCGGATTTACGTCCGTCTCCAAAACGTTTCGGAGGGCATTTAGACCAGGTGTAAAAAGCCCCTAACATCTTAACCACTGAGCTATGATCTATCTTAACAATACTACACTTTTAACTCAGAAGAGTCTTCCACAATGTCTCACTAGGAAAAACACTACTTTGTATTGAACGTTAAAGCGAAGGATCTTACATAGCTATTGTTGTTTTGTTAAGATTTTACTGCTCACAAGGTCAGCAAAACAGGAGGACCTGCTTTAAAAAAAAAAAAAAAAAGCAGTGTCATTTACAAATTTCCTTAAAGATGGATTATCGTGACCGATACGAAAATTTAATCTGTGCTCGTCTTTTCTTTCGTCTCTTTCCTCAGAACATCATCGACGAGGACTGTACAGAAGACAGGATGCCAAATTTAAAGTTCTATCTCAACGAAATAAAGTCATCACCTGATGGTGTGTGTGTGTGTCTTGCTTGTATTAATAATGAAGGCATTTTAACATGGAGTTGCTTGAACCTAAAATCGTCTGCGTTCGTCTTTGAGTTTCAGACGTGTACATCGAGACGTTTCACAGCGAGTGGAAATTAGATTATAAGAGACTTGAAAGAGTTCATTCGTACATCCAGTGGTGAGAACACATCTATAGATCTTTCATTCTAATGGCAACCTACAGTAATTATAAACTTACACAAGTCTGTCTTGTAGGTTGTTTCCTCTGCGTGAGCCAGGAGTGAATTACCTGGCTACCGAGCTGACCAAGAAGGAAATCCAGGTGAGAATAAAGAAGGAAACGTTTACTCACGACAATCCGAGTAGTTTTGTCTAACTCCTGACTTTACAAATGCAAATTAAACATCTAAACCACTGACATCTCCACTCGAATTAAACACCTAAAATCACAGAGTGATGGAGAAACAGGACAGTTTTATTTGACCAAATTGTATTAATAATGTCTGATCTATAGCCCCCATGATGTTACATAACCCCTATGACGTTCTTTAGGCGAGTCGTGCTTTAGGTTCCAGATCTAAGCGGTGTAGAATGTTTTGTATTCAGTATGTGTGTGTAAGCGCTTGTCTGATTTCTCTGCAGGCATTTCAAGAAAGCGAGGAGGCAAAAAGGCGTCTGGTCGATTCCTACGAGCTCATGCTAGGTTTTTATGGCATCCAACTGACTGACAGAGAAACCGGCGAGGTGAGACGCGCAGAGAACTGGAGGGAACGCTTCACTAATTTGGAGCGGTGAGTCACCAAGTCCACACACACACACACACACACACACACACACACACACACAGTAAGCTGCATTTCACATTACCAAATGTTTAGTGGTTCACATCAAAAAAGGAAACTAAAGTTCTGTAGTAGCGGTGACGAGGCCTCGTCCACCTCATTGCATCCTGCATGAGCTGTAAAAATAAAGGAATATGTGGTTTATAAAAAAGAACGAGCAGTCTGCACAACCATATAATCATAAATGGCTAGAAATGCGATCATTCATTAACTAGATTTGTGAAGTTCGTAGCGATAAACTTTGATGTTGTCTTTGACGATGCAAGTATTCGCAAAGGTCCGGTGCTTTTTGGAGGCGAGTGGACATAAGGGTTAGTGTTACTTTTGAAGGTGAGTGGATAGAAAGCTAGGGTACCAAAACATTTGGAGCTGAGTGGAGACGAGCATGTGACGTCATCCGAATACTCTTGAGGCAGTTCCCCTCGTTGTTCTGAGTGTTTTGATATGTCACATGTCCATGTTGTGCAAATGTTTTTGATTTTGCATATTTTGGGGACGGGGCTGCCGCACAACCGAAAGGCCAGTCGGTACACCAATTTTATAATGGGAGTCTATTGGGAAAAAGGCCAATTTGAGACCCGGTACCGGAAGTACCGGTACTCGGATCGCTTAGATAAGTAACAGCAGCAAACTTCAGACCAGGGTCTACAACATATCCGAATTTGGTGTATGTGGCTCGAAAGCCCTAGGAGGAGTTACTATTTACAAATTTAATAATAATAATAATAAGCTTATAACAGAAAACAGAATGTTGGCTTCTACAAAGCCAACATAATAAATGCAGAATCTTAGTTGCTGCGATGAAAGAGAATAACATACTGTGAAGTCTGTTATAGGAAAAGCTTTAAACGGGTCACGGTAACTCGACATCATCACGTCATCCTGTCCTTAATCATTTTTTTTTATAACAGCATGACACGGAGTGTTTTATTGATTATTAACGTTTGAGGATTTGTTGTTTTTCCAGGAACATGCACAACAACCTGCGGATCACGCGCATCCTGAAGAGTCTGGGCGAACTCGGCTTTGAGCATTACCAAGCTCCTCTAGTGCACTTCTTCCTGGAGGAGACTCTGGTCAAGAAGAACCTGAGCAGCGTCAAGCGCAGCGTGCTCGACTATTTCTTGTTCGCCGTGCGCAACAAACACAAACGCCGCGAACTGATCAGCTACGCCTTCCAGCACTTCGAGCCCAAAGACAAATTCGTCTGGTGTCCGAGAAGAATCCAGAAACGTTTCAAGAAGAAAGCCGAAGCGAAGAGGCAGGACTCGCCGAGTAGAAACAAGAGAGATGGAGAGAAGCGAGAAGACGACGAGACGATAAGCTGCGAAGGTTCTTCGGTCGACCCGGAACCTAGAGATGAAGGTTCTTCCAAGGAGCCTCTGAACAACGGCAACCATCTCGATAACGGAGAGATGGACACCTCGAGCGGCGAAATGAGCGCCGTTAAAAGCGACGAAGACGAAAATCAGGCGAAACCCGCCGAGAACACGTCGTCCAAATCGGATCAGGAAATGATCCGAGTCAAGGACGACGAAGAAGCCAAGAACATTTCATCATCTCCGAAAGGAACCGGTCCGGGAAAGCAAGTGTCAGAAAGCCCCAAGCACAGCTTGACGTCCTCGCCACATTCCGAACGGGCGGGAAAACTTCCCAGAACCAAGGATAATGCCGGGTTAGGAATTTCAGATCATTTCAAATCTTCAGAAGACGCATTTAACACGAGCTCGCCGGAGAAAATCGTCGAGTCGGACACGAAAGACGGAGAGAAAACGAACGGCACAGACGCCGGAGAGATGATGGACACCGAGCCCAGCGGACGGGATTCCTAAAAAATATCCTTAGTCCGAATTAGGCTCTAAGATAGGGACGATAATTTCCAAGAACAAACATGAAGACAGAATGTGACGAACTCCTTATCAAATACCTGAAAATGTGAAAACCGTTCTTTAAAGAAGGGACGAATTTTTGTCATTTTCTGTTTGTTGAGCTAAAAGATGTACATGAAGTGTATATGAAGACTTTATCTTGGTCTAAATGTTTGTTTGGGGGTTTGTTTTGTTTTTGTTATTACTCGTGATTAAATTATTCGAATTCGGGAAGGTGATTCGAAGCAGACGGGACACGCGTGTATAAGCGCTGAACCTCAGCATTTTGTAATTAGTAATTAAAATAAATCAGAATCGAAGTTTAAGTATTTTATTCTGACGTTTTACAGATTTGAGGGGGGGGGAGCATTGTACGAAGTCGATTCTTTAGAACCGATTCAGTACACCGAATTCTGATTCGCGCGATCCGTTCGTCCAGTCCGATACGGACGCGATCTTCTGCCGGCTGAATGTTGAAAACGTGCGGTATAATTATTTTTTTTTTGTTCGTTTGGTATTTTAGTACAGTTTAATCCCCGAAGCCGTACGACTCGGCACTTACGCGTGGAAAAATATTAAAGTGGTTTTCTAGAAAAGATTTAAATCTTATATAAAAAGAGCCTTGTGCTTTATTCACGCAAGGTGCAGATCGAGAGTAAAATGGTTCCTATAAAAGCCTCGTAGTCGGCGACACTTACGTACGAGTCAGATATACCTTCACTGGCCACTTTATTAAGAACAGCAGGTGCTCTCGGAATATCTCTGGCGACCCGTGGGGCTGCTGAAGCCGACGTTGTGCTCGTGAATCCAGCTTGAGATGATTCTGTGGCTCCTGCTTGAATAGGATTATTTATTATTCCCCACGCTATTAGACCACTCCCACCAGGCTGATCTGTTAAAAGGCTGGTTGTGTTCGTGGGATCTGTGCTCATGATGTGAAATTCTGACCCTACCATCTGCATGTTGTACCAGATGATGTTCCAGTCGGAGTCTGTGCGCACGTGTTAGCCTCGGGTTCCCGTTCTCGGCTCCTCTTCTGCAATCGTCGCCCGTCCACCTCGAGGTCCTGAGGTTATTTTGAGATGCTTTTCTGCTCCCCACGGATATAAAGACTGCCCGTTCGAGTTGCCTCCTCAGATCTCTTCGATCATGGATTCGAGTTCTTTCCCTGTTCTGATGTTTAAATATTTATCTCCTCACGTGATGCATTGCTTCGATCAGCCGATCGATCGATTAATTAACTCATAAGCATGAATGAAGGGTGTTCCTAATAAAGTGGCAAACGAGAGTATGTTGTGGTTATAATTGTTTTAAGACACATTGGAAGAGCTTGAATTTTTTTACCAAAAATGTTCAGATTTCATGATGACAGTGAAACAAGATCAGGAAGATCTCCGGCATTTCTTCACGGACCAAGAACACATTAACGAGAGACTCCCTTGTGAATGCTGCCTGTTGCCCTGTTTTGGAATGTACCATCGTTTTATTTGTTCTCTCGCTTTTTTCCTCTAACAGATGGAAAGTAAAGAAAAAAAAATCACGTGTTGACTTGCGATATTTCCTGTCTCATTATTTAAAAGAAGCTTAATATCTCTGAAGCACTATTCGGACGGGATTAGTTCTATGTGGGGACGTGGGGGGGTAAAGTAATTATTACCAGAGCTTCTCTGTGATTTTAGTCCCGTCCGAATGTCACATCTCGGTAGCCATTACGGACAATGTCAGTAAAGATTACGGCGACTTTTACCTTCTGTAAAAAGGTCCGGAAAAATTACCTCAGGTAATACTGATCCCGTCCGAATAGACCCGCTGTAAACATGTACGGTAAAATTCCGTCATTTCCTGTTTTAAAAGCTTTTCAAGTATGGAGGCGCCATGTTGTCTGTTTGCGCACATGATAACAGGAAGCAACGTCATACGACAAGGAGGTTACTGTGGTGCGTAAAGCGAGTTACCCCTCCCACTTCTGCTAGTTTTACTGAGATGTCTTGTCCCGTGTGAATTGGCCAATTAATATTACAGACGTCCTGAGGTAAAATTACATTACTCCACGTCCCCACGTAGAACTAATCCCGTCCGAATAGGGCTTAATACTTGCAGGCTTTTTGCTTTTTCTTATATTGTAGTGCATGATATAAGTCTATGCTCTAAATGTTCCTCATCTCTTTAAAAAAAAAAAAAACACATAAAGCATTATCAATAAACGATCGAAGCTGAGAACCGGAATTACTGCACGACTCGTCTTAAATAAGCCGAATAAAATCTCAGGATGAAATTGATCTGAAATATATTACTGTGCAAAAGTTTAAGGCCGGTGTGAAAAAATGCTGTAAACAAAGAACGCTTTCAGAAATATAAATAATGAATGTTTATTTCTGTCAATTTACAAAATGCAAAGTGAGCAAACAAAAGAAAAAATCTAAGTCAGATCGATATTCCGTGTTAC
>NC_062540.1:20429802-20452302 GCF_022655615.1 Tachysurus fulvidraco
TCAGTAATATTTAACACGTGAATAAAATGAGAGAGAGCGAGAGACAAGAGAGAGAGAGAGAGAGAGAGAGAGAGAGAGAGAGAGAGAGAGAGAGAGACATGCAGAGACAGGAGAGCGAGAGATAGGAGAGAGAGAGAGAGAGAGAAAGAGAGAGACACACACACACAGAGAGGAGAGCGAGAGAGAGAGAGAGAGAGAGAGAGAGAGAGAGAGAGAGAGACACAAACAAACACACGCAGACAGGAGAGCAAGAGACAGTAGAGAGAGAGAGAAGAGAGAGAGAATGAGTGAAAGAGAGCAAGAGAAAGGGGAGAGAGAGAGAGAGAGAGAGAGAGAGAGAGAGAGAGATAAATGCAGAGACAGGAGAGAGAAAGAGTGAAAGAAAGCAAGAGGGAGGGGAGAGAGAGAGGGAGGAAGAGAGAGAGGAGAGAGAGAGGGAAGGGAGAGAGAGAGAGAAACACACACACAAACACACGCAGAGAGAGAGGGAAGGGAGAGAGAGAGAGAGAGAAGAGAGAGAGGGAAGGGAGAGAGGGAAGGGAGAGAGGGAAGGGAGAGAGAGAGAGAGAGAAACACACACAAACACACGCAGAGAGAGAGAGAGAGAAGAGAGAGAAGAGAGAGGGAAGGGAGAGAGGGAAGGGAGAGAGAGAGAGAAACACACACACAAACACACGCAGAGAGAGAGAGAGAGAGAGAGAGAGAGAGAGAGAGAGAGAGAGAGAGAGAGAGAGAGATTATGTTTATATCCAGTGCTTTTGTTCATCACAGATTTCCGGAGTCTCAGTTTGTCGCTTTAACTTTAATGCTTTCATCACTTTCAGTATCCACGGCGACGGATTTCAGCATTTCTGAATCATATAATAACAGTTTTGTTCCTGAGCTGCACAGATAAAGAAGGAGAACACTGTAGACATAATGTTTACATGAACTGGACCAGGCTCCATCTTTACCTAAAACCATGCATACATCCCACTGCAGTGCATTATGGGAAAGCTGACTGCTGGTGAAAGAAACAATTAAACGTTTCTATTAAGAGTTTCACCGATGAAATAAAACAACAGACTAACGACTTCCTCGAGCCTCACTGTAACTGTAACTGTACCGTAAGCGCTGTATCAGAAAATACATTACAAATAAAAATAAATCAATCTATTACTTTTTTTTCTTCTGCAGGGAAAAGCAGGACCGGCCGGACTTCCTGGAAAACCTGTGAGTGTTCCTAACCTTTACAACAAACACACACCTACATCAGAGTGTGTGTTGTAACGGCTTCACAAACCATCACATCACCACACACACTTTTTATGGACATTTTTTCACTTTATTTTTTTGTAATTCCTTTCTTTTGTCTCTGCCAAGTTTCAGAGATAAAAGAAAGTATATATATATATACTCATTTAGGGCTTTGTTGAAAAAAAATGTTAAAGTGTCTTCTTAGGAGAGAAAAAAGTGTCAGTGGATTTTTAAAAGGTTAAAGCTTTACAAAAAATTTGTTTTATCTTGTATATAAAGCATTATTTTATAAAGTTCTCCATAAAACATTTCAGGATTCAAATTTGTGTGAATAAAAATGCAAAAAATTAACATTCAGTATATAAGCTAAGGTATAATAATAATAATAATAATAATAATAATAATAATAATAATATAGACAAAGTCTTTAAAGGTGGTGGAATTATAAAAATGTATAGATTATATTATATATAATGTATAAATTATATTATTCAAATTCAAATTTAATTTGTTAATTTCACTATTATACAGAGTTCGACACGTAGTGAAATACTTTATACGACTGTCCTTGATTTAATTAAACAAAGCCAATAGTGGAAATGAATAATATATATGTGTGTGTGTGTGTGTGTGTGTGTGTGTGTGTGTGTGTGTGTGTGTGTGTGTGTGTGTGTGTGTGTGTGTGTGTTTCCATAAACAGCGATTATAATTCAAAATGAAAACAACAGAAGTTGTCTGAAGAAGTTTGTGTGTTTGTGTGTTTTACTCGGGGGTTTTGTCTTTAGGGACCTAAAGGGAAAGCTGGAATTCCAGGAGTAGCAGGAACACCTGGACTTTCTGGACTTCCTGGAATAGACGTAAGTCAAAAGAGTAGACCATATCTGAATTTTTTTTTATTAAAGAACATATTGTTTACAGTGGGGCTGTGTGTGTGTGTGTGTGTGTGTGTGTGTGTGTGTGTGTGTGTGTGTGTGTGTGTGTGTGTGTGTGTGTGTGTGTGTGTGTGTGAGTGTGTGTGTTTGTGTGTGTGTCTGTGTGAGGGTTTGTGTGTGTGTGTGTGTGTGTGTGTGTGTGTGTGTGTGTGTGTGTGTGTGTGTGTGTGTGTGTGTCTGTGTGAGTGTGTGTGTTTGTGTGTGTGTCTGTGTGAGGGTTTGCGTGTGTGTTTGTGTGTCTGTCTGTGTGAGGGTTTGTGTGTGTGTTTGTGTGTGTCTGTGTGAGGGTTTGTGTGTGTGTTTGTGTGTGTCTGTGTGAGGGTTTGTGTGTGTGTTTGTGTGTGTGTTTGTGTGTGTGTGTCTGTGTGTGAGTGTCTGTGTGTGTGTGTGTGTTTGTGTGTATGTATGTGTGTGTGTCTTTGTGTGCGTGAGTGTCTGTGTGTGTTTGATTGTGTGTGACATTTTATATTTTATTAAAATAAAATGGACCTTTAGAAATAACCCAAACGATGTTGGTCTAATTGTGTTAAGTCACGTATACACACGTGTTAAGTCACATACACACACGTGTTAAGTCACGTACACACACGTGTTAAGTCACGTACACACGCGTGTTAAGTCACGTACACACGCGTGTTAAGTCACGTATACACACGTGTATGATGTATTTGTACACATCCTGTACACTTTACCTCCAGTCAAAGGTTTTTAATTTTTTATGTTAAATTCTTTCCTTAAACAAGTCGTTTCTATAAAGATTAGTTATTTAAAGATAGTTAAAGGTTCTGAGAAAGTTAAAATCTTCATCAGGAATAAAACGTGGAATAAATTCTACTGTTTCTTTCATTCGTTTTTTGTTAATCGCTTCATTATTATTGTAAAAGGACTTTCTTGAGCCGGGGGGCACAAACTTTTAAATGAAGTAATAAAATGATCTGCTAAATTCATAATTATTTTTGTGTTGTGTTGTGTTTGTGTTGTTTTGTGTTGTGTTGTTTTGTGTTGTGTTGTTTTGTTTTGTGTTGTGTTTATGTTGTGTTGTGTTGTTTTGTGTTGTGTTGTGTTGTTTTGTGTTGTGTTGTGTTGTGTTGTGTTGTGTTGTTTTGTGTTGTGTTGTGTTTGTGTTGTTTTGTGTTGTGTTGTGTTGTTTTGTGTTGTGTTGTGTTGTGTTCTGTTGTGTTGTGTTTGTGTTGTTTTGTGTTGTGTTGTGTTTTTTTGTTTTGTTTTTTTTTGTTTGTTTGTTTTTTTTTTTGTTTTTTTGTGTTTTGTTTTTTTTTTTTTTTTTTTGTTTTTTTGTTGTTTTGTTTTTGGTTTTTTTGTTTGTTTTTGTGTATGAAGAGTAAATGTGTTTTGTGGTTTATTTATTTAGGGTCTACCGGGTCCTGATGGGCCTCAGGGGAAGGACGGACCTCCAGGACCAAGGGTAAGAACCTACACAATACAGCCACACCCTGTGTTAACACAATACATCAACACAATACATCAACACAATACATCAACACAATACAGTCACACTCTGTGTCAACACAATACATCAACACAATACATCAACACAATACAGTCACACTCTGTGTCAACACAATACATCAACACAATACATCAACACAATACAGTCACACCCTGTGTCAACACAATACATCAACACAATACAGTCACACTCTGTGTCAACACAATACATCAACACAATACATCAACACAATTCAATTCAAGTTTATTTAAATAGCGCTTTTTACAATAGACATTGTCTCAAAGCAGCTTTACAGAACATAAACATAGAGCAGAAGGTAAACATAAGGAATAATAAAAGAAATAACGAATAAAAAATTCAAGATTATTATTAGATATAAATAGTTCACAATCTGTATGTATTTATTCCCCTATGAGCAAGTCTGAGGTGACTCAGGCAGCAGTGGCAAGGAAAAACTCCCTTAAATTGGTAAAGGAAGAAACTTTGAGAGGAACCGGACGCAAGGGGGAACCCATCCTCATATGGGTGACACTGGGGGTGTGATTGTAATATACAGTCAGATAAATGTTGTAAGGATCATGGACTTCAGATCTCCTGAGTACCACAGAGTCTAACTGGAGATGTCTCAGGATTCTTAGAGTCGGCCTCGGCTCAGTGGACGTCCAAAGGCTTCATCCCACAGAGGACGTTGGGAGCTGGTACAATGTCTGGATGCCTCGGGATGGGTACAAAGAGAGAAGCAGTGGAAAGGGATTAACATATCTGTTAATGTATTCATATCTGATTAATACAACACAATACAGTCACACTCTGTGTCAACACAATACAGTCACACTCTGTGTCAACACAATACATCAACATAATACAGTCACACTCTGTGTCAACACAATACAGTCACACTCTGTGTCAACACAATACATCAACACAATACAGTCACACTCTGTGTCAACACAATACATCAACATAATACAGTCACACTCTGTGTCAACACAATACAGTCACACTCTGTGTCAACACAATACATCAACATAATACAGTCACACTCTGTGTCAACACAATACAGTCACACTCTGTGTCAACACAATACATCAACACAATACAGTCACACTCTGTGTCAACACAATACATCAACACAATACAGTCACACTCTGTGTCAACACAATACATCAACACAATACAGTCACACTCTGTGTCAACACAATACAGTCACACTCTGTGTCAACACAATACATCAACACAATACAGTCACACTCTGTGTCAACACAATACATCAACACAATACATCAACACAATACATCAACACAATACAATACAGTCACAACTGTTTGTTGATTTATTTTCTATTAATGTACATTCGACATTCTTTAAATCATTTTTATAAATCATTGCTTTGTGAAATCGTTACTTTAGAGCCGCCGAGTATCGTGTGTAGATTTACAGGTGATAATATAATTCACTATTCACAGAAAAACAGAACTGACTTCCTCTGAGAACCTCCGAGTTTTAAAGATCTTAAATCCAACATTTACAGGTGGACATGTTTTATAGGTCTTTGTAAAATATTAAACAGTCGACCAGAGCGAGTGACGTGACGTTGTTGTGACTTGTTGTTTGTTGGTCTTCATCATGTGAGTTCTTCCTTTATTCTCTGAATAAAGCTGCAGAAAAGTCTGCAAATAAATGATCAGCTCTCGTACACGTCCCATTCTGCTGAACGTATCTGAATGTATCGGCCTCCTTCTGTTCTGTTCATTATTGAGTCATCCATCCATCCATCCATTTTCTACCGCTTATCCGGGGCCGGGTCGCGGGGGCAGCAGTCTAAACAGGGACACCCAGACTTCCCTCTCCCCAGACACTTCCTCCAGCTCTTCCGAGGGAATACCGATACGTTCCCAGGCCAGCCGAAAGACATAGTCCCTCCAGCGTGTCCTAGGGCCTCCCGGTTGGACATGCCCGGAACACCTCCCCACTGAGGCGTCCAGGAGGCATCTGAAACAGATGCCCGAGCCACCTCAGCTGACCCCTCTCGATGTGGAGGAGCAGCGGCTCTACTCTGAGCTCCTCCCGAGTGACTGAGCTCCTCACCCTATCTCTAAGGGAGCGCCCAGCCACCCTGCGGAGGAAACTCATTTCGGCCGCCTGTATCCGGGATCTTGTCCTTTCAGTCATGACCCAAAGCTCATGACCATAGGTGAGGGTAGGAACGTAGATCGACTGGTAAATAGAGAGCTTCGCCTTACGGCTCAGCTCTCTCTTCACCACAACAGATCGGTATATCGACCGCATCACTGCAGAAGATACACCGATCCGCCTGTCGATCTCCTGCTCCATCCTTCCCTCACTCGTGAACAGGACCCCAAGATACTTAAACTCCTCCACTTGAGGCAGGAAGTCTCCACCAACCTGAGGGGGGCAAGCCACCCTTTTCCGGCTGAAAACCATGGCCTCGGACTTGGAGGTGCTGATTCTCATCCCCGCCGCTTCACACTCAGCTGCAAACCGTCCCAGTGCACGCTGAAGGTCCTGATTTGAAGAAGCAAACAGGACAACATCATCTGCAAAAAGCAGAGGCGAAATCCTGTGGTCCCCAAACCGGACTCCCTTCGGCCCCCGACTGCGCCTAGAAATCCTGTCCATATAAATAATGAACAGGACCGATGACAAAGGGCAGCCCTGTCGGAGTCCAACATGCACTGGGAACAAGTCTGACTTACTGCCGGCAATGCGAACCAAACTCCTGCTCCGGTCATATAGGGACCGGACAGCCCTTAGCAGAGGGCCACGGACCCCATACTCCCAGAGGACCCCCCACAGGTCACCACGAGGGACACAGTCGAATGCCTTCTCCAGATCCACAAAACACATGTGGACTGGTTGGGCAAACTCCCATGAACCCTCCAGCAACCTGGTGAGGGTATAGAGATGGTCCAGTGTTCCACGACCAGGACGAAATCCGCATTGTTCCTCCTGAATCCGAGGTTTGACTATCGGCCGAATTCTCCTCTCCAGTACCCTGGCATAGACTTTTCCGGGGAGGCTGAGGAGTGTGATCCCCCTGGAGTTGGAAAACACCCTCTGGTCCCCCTTCTTAAACAGAGGGACCACCACCCCAGTCTGCCAGTCCAGAGGCACTGTCCCCAACCGCCACGCGATGTTGCAGAGTCGTGTCAACCAAGACAGCCCCACAACATCCAGAGACTTAAGGTACTCAGGGCAGATCTCATCCACCCCTGGTGCCTTGCCACCAAGGAGCTTCTCAAATACCTCAGTGACCTCAGCTTGGGGGAACGACAAGTCCACAACCGAGCCCTCTGCCTCTGCTTCCTCACTGGAAGACATGTTGGTGGGGTTGAGGAGATCCTTGAAGTACTCCTTCCACCGCCCGAGAATGTCACCAGTCGATGTCAGCAGATTCCCACTCCCACTGTAAACAGTGTGCGCAGGGCACTGCTTCCCCCTCCTGAGACGCCGGATGGTTTGCCAGAATTTCTTCGAAGCCAACCGATAGTCCTTCTCCATGGCCTCACCGAACTCCTCCCAGGCACGAGTTTTTGGCCCTCCGGTACCTATCAGCTGCCTCCGGGGTCCCCCGAGCCAACCAGGCTCGATAGGACTCCTTCTACAGCTTGACGGCATCCCTTACTTCCGGGGTCCACCACCGGGTTCGGGGATTGCCGCCACGACAGGCACCGGAGACCTTACGGCCACAGCTCCGTGCGGCTGCGTCGACAATGGAGGTGGAGAGCATGGTCCACTCGGACTCAATGTCTCCAGCCTCCCTTGGGATCTAGTCTGCCGGAGATGAGAGTTGAAGATCTCTCTGACAGGAGACTCTGCCAAACGTTCCCAGCGGACCCTCACAGTATGTTTGGGTATGCCAAGTCTGTCCAACTTCCTCCCCTGCCATTGAACCCAACTCACCACCAGGTGGTGATCAGTTGACAGCTCCGCCCCTCTCTTTACCCGAGTGTCCAAGACATACGCCCGGAGGTCAGATGAAACAACCACAAAGTCGATCATTGACTTCCGATCTAAGGTGTCCTGTTGCCATGTGTACTGATGGACACCCTTATGCTTGAACATGGTGTTCATTATGAACAAACTGTGACTAGCACAGAAGTCCAATAACAGAAAACCACTCGGGTTCAGGTTGGGGGGGCCGTTCCTCCCAATCACGCCCCTCCAGGTGTCACTGTCGCTGCCCACGTGAGCATTTAAGTCCCCTAGTAGAACGACGGAGTCCCCGGTAACACCCCTCCCAGAGACGCCAAGAAGGTTGGGTACTCCACACTGCCATTTGGCCCATAAGCACAAATAACAGTGAGAGACCTCTCCCCGACCCGAAGGCGCAGGGAAACGAGCTGGGGGGCTATGAGCAAGCCCACACCAGCCCGCCGCCTCTCACTGTGGGCATCTCGTGTGTGTGTGTAAGTGTAAGTGTAAGATTCTGCCTGTTTAAGGTCCCTCTAAACTTAATGCAAGAAGGAATGTGGAGCTCAGAAAGATGCAGCATTAATCAGTGAGGATGAGGACGATAGAAGAAGGTGATGCCGATGATATAGAAGTGTACAGAAGTACAGAGTTTTCTTTAGGGTTCAGATATGAACAATTTACTTAAAAAAATATGACTGACAGACTGGAAAAATTTTCAGATGTTAGAATATCGTAAACTAAAACTAGATTTGTAAAGTTTGTTGCGACATACATTGATGTTGTCTTTGACGAGGCAACTATTCGCGAAGGCCGGTGCTTTTTGGAGGCGAGTGGACATAAGGGTCAGTGTTACTTTTGGAGGCAAGTGGACAGAAAGATAGGGTGCCAAAACATTTGGAGGCAAGTGGAGATGAACATGTGACATCATCCGAATACTCCTGAGGAAGTTCCCCCTCATTGTGCTGAGTGTTTTGATATATCACATGCCCATGTTGTGCAAAATGTATTTTCACGTGACATCACCTGACATCACATGACACCATCAGAATACCCGTGAGGAAGTTCCATGTCCATGTTGTAAAGTTTTTTGATTTTGCATATTTTGGGAGCGGGGCTGTGGGACAACCGAAAGGCCAGAGTTTGTTCAGAGTATCACCCTAAAGGAGCTGGCCGAGTTTGGTGTAGATAGTTCGAAAGCTTGCCGAGTTATAAACCTCAAAATTTTATAATGGGAGTCTATGGGGAAAAAAGGCCACTTTGAGACCCGGTACCGGAAGTACCGGTACTCGGATTGCTTAGAAAAGTAATAGCAACAAACTTCAGACCAGGGCCACGAAAAGCCCTGGCCGCATTAAATTTTATACATTTTTGTCTAAGCATAAATGAAAAAACAGAATGGTGGCTTCTACAAAGCCAACATAATAAAGTTAGATGTTCATCAGACACTCAGTATTTTCTCTCTCAGTAACACGTTGGATGTTTGAGGTTAAACTTTCTGGATTTCCAACATCAATTTCTTCACAACTAAAAATTCCTACTTGTAAAGCGATAAAAATGTTTGTGTTTATGGTCGTAAACGCTGCAAACTAAATCAGTCACGTAGTTTGTTTGAATTCGAAAAGACGAAGAGAATAGAGGTTTTTTTTAATGATAAACACGATATGAACGTTAAAGATCGTTCGTGTCATTAATGTTAGCTCGCTAGTGTGATGTTAGCAAAAGACACTGGAATGTAAACGAAACTAGTTTAGTCTTTTCTCACACCACACAGTTAGATCAAATACAGCTGTGTGTGTGTGTGTGTGTGTGTGTGTGTGTGTGTGTGTGTGTGTGTGTGTGTGTGTGTGTGTGTGTGTGTGTTTATGTATAGGAATCCATTAAAGACTCTGACAGATTTAATTTTGGTTTTTATTTTTCTTATTTATATTGAAATTTTTCCTCTTTTTATTAAATATATAACTTCATGGGGGGGGGGGGCACAGTGGCTTAGTGGTTAGCACGTTCACCTCACACCTCCAAGGTTGGGGGTTCGATTCCCACCTCCACCTTGTGTGTGTGGAATTTGCATGTTCTCCCCATGCCTTGGGGGTTTCCTCCGGGTACTCCAGTTTCCTCCCCCGGTCCAAAGACATGCATGGTAGGTTGATTGGCATCTCTGGAAAATTGTCCGTAGTGTTTGAGTGTGTGAGTGAATGAGAGTGTGTGTGTGCCCTGTGATGGGTTGGCACTCCGTCCAGGGTGTATCCTGCCTCGATGCCCGATGACGCCTGAGATAGGCACAGGCTCCCCGTGACCCGAGACGTTCGGATAAGCGGTAGGAAATGAATGAATGAATGAATGAGAATGATGGATGAAGAAAAGCTGAAATGCAACAAGTTTTGTGTAACTAGGCAACAGAGTTCTATTGCGTCACTTACATGACGTGAGTGTAATATACATGTACGCTCTTAAAAGTATGGAGGTATTCCTCACTGAAAGAGTACATACCTTTATTATATAAATACAAGTGATTCCGGTTGTCCAAGATGGCCGCCTTTAGATGACGTCACGTCGTTCAGTAACTCAGTGAACTTCAGATCATGTTTATAGATGACGGACAGACCGACTGTGTACCGAACAACACGTCTGTGTGACTGTGTGACGTCGTTTAATCAGAATGCTCACGTGATACGAATGATCTCTTTGTGTTTTTCAGGGCGATGCAGGACCTCCTGGACCACCTGGACCTCCTGTAAGTGTACCTTAAAACTGTATGATGAATATGTCTTATTAGACACGTTTTTTTTTTGGGGATCAAACACGATTCTCCTCAAGTACTTACAGTCCTAATTTTCTAACCTGTACCTGATCGTATGGTAGAAATGAACATGATGAATGAGCCGGCGATTAGACAAAGACGACAAAAAGGTTTCATTATTAAATATTGTTGAATACAGACTAAAAAAAACACTGTAACAAAGTCTTCAGTTTAGGGAACTATACACTATTAAAAAGATAAAGATTCATAGCTGTTGTATTACGTGATAAAACCGTAGCGTAAAATACACCACACATCATATACAAATGAATTCGTTTAAAGATTATTGGTTCTGTAATCGCAAGACCTTATGATTCTAGGGCTTGTTGATTCTTGTTTAAGGATGGAATAATGTTCCCTGAGCTGTGTAATCACAGGGATGATATTCACAGGGTTTAATATTGACAGGGTTTAATATTATACAGGGTTTAATATTCACAGGGTTTAATATTACACAGGGTTTAATATTCACAGGGTTTAATATTCACAGGGTTTAATATTATACAGGGTTTAATATTCACAGGATTTAATATTCACAGGGTTTAATATTACACAGGGTTTAATATTACACAGGGTTTAATATTCACAGGGTTTAATATTATACAGGGTTTAATATTCACAGGGTTTAATATTACACAGGGTTTAATATTATACAGGGTTTAATATTCCACAGGGTTTAATATTACACAGGGTTTAATATTACACAGGGTTTAATATTACACAGGGTTTAATATTCACAGGGTTTAATATTCACAGGGTTTAATATTACACAGGGTTTAATCTTACACAGGGTTTAATATTCACAGGGTTTAATATTCACAGGGTTTAATATTACACAGGGTTTAATATTACACAGGGTTTAATATCATACAGGGTTTAATATCACACAGGGTTTAATATTATACAGGGTTTAATATCACACAGGGTTTAATATTACACAGGGTTTAATATTCACAGGGTTTAATATTATACAGGGTTTAATATTATACAGGGTTTAATATTACACAGGGTTTAATATTACACAGGGTTTAATATTCCACAGGATTATTATTCCCCTCTATAACGTTCCAATATTTCCCAGGAATAACATTCTCAAAATTAATATCCAGCTGTTTCCAGATGTCTGGAGATTTCTAGAAATGTATATACTGTAATATAGACTCTATATTCCTATATGTCCAATATTTCATATAATTTCTATATTATATTATGTTATATTACATATGTACAGGTAGGTTGGAATCTCTGGAAAATAGTCCGTAGTGTGTGAGTGTGTGAGTGAATGAGAGTGTGTGTGTGCCCTGTGATGGGTTGGCACTCCGTCCAGGGTGTATCCTGCCTCGATGCCCGATGACGCCTGAGATAGGCACAGGCTCCCCGTGACCCAAGAAGTTCGGATAAGTGGTAGAAAATGTGTGAGTGAATGAATGAATGAATGAATAATAATAATAATAATAATAATAATAATAATAATAATAATAATAATAATAATAATAATAATAATAAATGTCACATATATGTCACTGTTTCATTATTATTCCTTCATTTAATTTCCCATTAACAATAATGATAATGTTTAGCATTTTTTTATTCATTTTATTTTTATTCATTGTTATATTTTATCACTCTGATGTTCATTAGTTTATAAAATAATAAACCTGTGTGTGTGTCTCTTAGGGCAGAGGGAGACCTGGAGCTCCTGTAAGTGTTCCTCCTGTCACTGATTATCAGTTCATACTGTGGATGACACCGAAATAGGAAAATAGACTTTGTGTGTGTGTGTGTGTGTGTGTGTGTGTGTGTGTGTGTGTGTGTGTGTGTGTGTGTGTGTGTGTGTGTGTGTGTGTGTGTGTGTGTGTGTGTGTGATCTTAGGGGCTGCCTGGAGCTAATGGACTGCCTGGTGGTGTAGGACCACAGGGACCTCCAGTGAGTCTTTCAGTCTTCTTCATACAGCAACACAGAGGACAAGCGATGTCCAGCAGGAGTCAGTGTTTTAGAAAGAGAAGTTTAAAAAGAGGAATCTTGGCTTTAATGCTCAGACGATAGAAGACATATTGTTATAAAAACCATCCCAGATGCTGAAACCTGTTTGGGTTGATATTTTAGCTTTAATTTGATGTATTTTTTTATTAAACTGAGCTAAATGGTGTATTTTAAGAGTGTGTGATGGACAGCTATCAGTGCGTGATGGAAATCTTTCAGTAGTAGATTAGCGTCATAGCTCCAAACCGACCTACCCACATTGGTAAAAAGTGCCTGAACTGATCCTTTAAAAGTTTCAGTACTGAAGTGGGTTTATTATTAATATCTAACAATGTTCATTATTAGTGTTAATAATAATAATAATAATAATAATAATAATAATAATAATAATAATAATAATAATAATAATAATAATAATAAAGAATAGAACTATAGTGACTTCTACACACTGGATGTGGATCTGTTCATCATTTTCTTCATTTCTTAACTGTGTCTGCTTCTCTTTAGGGACCAGAAGGTCTTCCAGGACTTCCAGGTGCTCCAGGTCCAGATGGGCCACCTGTAAGTGCTCCGAATGATACCTGAACACATACTAATAATAATAATAATAATAATAATAATAATAATAATAATAATAAGAAGAAGAAGAAGAAGAAGAAGAAGAAGAAGAAGAAGAATCACCGTTAAAGCAGAACTGATATTATAGTGTACAAAACAGTCCATCATATTTCTGATGCTGGAAAAAGAGAAAAAGAAGAATTTCTTTAAATTTAGTTAAAAGTTGAGCTTCGATACGTAACTGTGTGTTTTGTTCATGTTTAAAAAAAGTTTACCATGTTCTTTCTGGTCTGTTTAGGGTCTACCTGGACCACTTCCCGAGGGAAACGGTGATGCACTGGTAAGTTCACGCTAAACGTATGATGGAATTTATTCCAATAATCCGATATGATATTGTTTTGAAAAAAATATATATATATTAAAAATATTTCATCTAAATAGTAACAAAAATAAAAAACATTTTCTGTTACATTCAAACTGCAGGAAAAAATGTTCATCAAATAATATTTCTTAATATTTTTTTTTAATTTTACATTTAAGCTAATTTATTTAAAAAATGGAAATTTGGAAATTCTTAAATCTAACAAAAGTAGAATTAACTTAAATTCTAATTGAACAGCAGGAAAGCAAATTTTTTTTATTTTTAAAATTTTAAATCGACTAAAAAACAGAAAGTTTAAAAAGTTGCTATTGTAACTATTCTTAATTTATTACGGAAACCGAAAATTGATCCAAAAGTTTTTACATAAATAGACTAAACATGTAAATGTATTAAAAATGATACAATTCTCATAGTCATAAATTTACTGTTTTTATTTTTTTGTTTGTTTGTTTGTTTGTTTTAACATCATGTTAGAAATATCAATCACGAACATAGTTTTTTAAATAATTTTCATTTTTAAATAAATTGTAACAGATTTATTTTTTGTCATCTTATAGTATATTATAATATTCTGCTGTTTAAATGTATTAAAAGCGTCGTTTGTCTTGTATTTGTCAGTGTCCTGCTATCTGTCCACCAGGACCCCCGGGGCCTCCTGGAATGCCCGGTTTCAAGGTAACTCGTCAGAAGCTATGTACGGTGACATGGATAAAATTTTCTGAAACTGTTTATTATTATTACTTAAATCGGTCTTTCTATAACGTTCAAGGGACACACAGGACACAAAGGAGACAAAGGAGAGCCAGGGAAAGATGGAGAGAAGGTAAGATTGGTGCATGATGGGATATTTATTCAGTATTTCAATACATACAGTATATAATTCAATCGTGAAGTGATGGCTGTATAAATTCGATGGTGATGATGGTGTGTGTTTGTGTAACTATCTCGACATCTTCACTACAGGGTGAACAAGGGCCACCTGGGATTTCTGGTTTCCCAGGAACTGTTGGTCTACAGGTGAGTTTTCCATCCTATAGACTCCATAGTAGAGGTCTTCACAGGTCCACTTAGATCCGAAAACCCAAGGTCCGACCCGAGACCCGAGCTGGTTTGGGTCTAAAAGTCTCACGTGTACCTCGGACACGGGTCGGGTATAATAATAGTGGCGTCGGGTCTCGGGTAATTTAAAATGAATGTGTTTTTACCGAACGGACCCGAGAAGACCCGAACTACTGTATCTCATGTGTGTGCATTGACTCGAGTCCTTTTCCAACCTTTCCTCTGTTTGCCAAGACCGCTTGCGACATGTAGCTGGTGACGTGTGGCTGGCGACGTGTGGTTGGCGGTAAGCTAATTTTCGTTGAAACAGACCTGTCAATCTAATATGAATCCATGTTGTAGCGGTTACTTTAGTGTAGAGTTACGCAACATTCGTGTCCAGTCGGGTTAAAAGAAATTGCCGTCGGTTCGGGTCGGACTCGGGTCTAATTTTTTCGGGTTTGTCTCAGGTCGGGTCTTTCTTAAAAAAAAAAAATTATGCACGTCAGGTTCGGGTAAAAAGTGAATCGGGGCACTTCGGGTCGGGTACATTTCTTTAGACCCGAGAAGACCTCTACTACACAACTCTAGTACACAACAAATGAATAGTACACAACAAATGCTCAAGTCCATGCGCTAATATTTTAATATTTCTATGCAAATGGCTCATTGTAATACACATCGACGTATCAACCATCTGAATGTTTTTTTTTCCTTAACATCGTAGAAAATGCTTCATTTTCAATGCTTAAATCCCAGGTTCATATTTATGTGTGTGTGCTTAAAGAAATGCAACAAATTTGCTGATGATTAGTTTCCTATAACAGCATGCAAACCCATAGTTTCTGTTTTTCCTTACTAATACCATGAATACCATCTGATTTTTTTTTTTCCTCCATGAGGACAGAACATACGCTGGATTGGGGTTAGGAAATTAAAATAACATACTTTTTTTTTTCCGCCAAAGACAGAAGCTCGTTGATGAAATCTGTGTAAGGTTTTAGTTTATATAGAAATACAAATAAACGTCGCATTCCACGCATCGCAGCCTCTGTACTGAAAGAACTGATTAATCTGTAGGTTTATGGGGGATTTTCTTTCAGGGGCCTCGAGGTTTGCGAGGACTTACAGGTCCGGTGGGAGTCGTCGGAGACAGAGTAAGCACATATACATCTTCATCTTCATCATCATCATCATCATCATCTGTAAGATAACACGAACATTTCTATCATTCCCTCCCTGCTTGTAGGGTTTGCCAGGTTTCCGGGGCAAGCCTGGTATTCCTGGTGTCGTCGGAAAAACAGTGAGTATCTCCATAACCATGATACCTCGACGTCCTCCAGATTATTCACCGCTGTTAACGTGAACTCGGGGAACGAGTCTCAACGATAAAAGTGCTCTGTGTGTCTCATTTGATAATTCCAGGGTGACCCCGGAGAGAAAGGACTCGTGGGTTTTAAAGGACCTAAGGGAGAAATTGTGAGTGTGCATTTACACCATCACATTAACCACGCCATCAGTGTTATTACTGTACATACAGCTATAGAGAACGACATCAGGAATTAATATCACTACTGTAGGTGTTACATGGTTTTGAAATGTCATGTAGTTCTCCTCCACTAATTATTAATTAACAGGCTTCAAAACATCATAGCGGGTTCATAAACTCGGTCACTATCGTGTTTTAGAGCAGCATTATTACGACAGTGTAGAATTATCCAGTTGATGTTAAAAAGCAGCTTGTTTTTTACATACGTATGCAACACTGAGCTACGTGACATTTAATCTGACATTTCATCACGTCACAACACACACATCGGTGTTATGAAGTGGCAGATAGTCAAATCCGTTGAAACGACGCTTCACAAACCGGTCCTACTGCACACGAGGTCCGACTTTTCTCCGGTTCCTCGTTCACAGCTTTAGATACTAGCTAGAACTACGGTTTCATTTTGTCCTGCCGTATCTAACATTACATTAAGTGTATATCGAGACATTAGGTACGAACTTTAACCTTGGAAGTCGGGTGACTGTAGCTAGTAGCTATAGCTAGTACGGATTATTCGATAAAATTTCTAATCTTCCGACAAAACGAATACGAATCCGGGCAAATTTACCATGTCAATGAAAATGAAATATATATTTTTTTTTTCTAAAATGATCTAAAATGGATCCTGTAAAGCCACACCCACAATCACCACAGTAGCAGTCGGTAGTAAACGCCCTCATGTGACAAACTGCAAGTGAACTTCCCGATCGATCGGCTCAGCGTGATAAAAAAAACATTTTTTAAATTGTATGAAAGCAATAAATTTGCATAGATAAACAAAAAAATAATAATCTGCCACGAACATAAAGGATTCATAAAAATCACCATCGCCAGTCTGATCTGGAATTTTGAAATATGACGTAATAACTCTGATGCACTTTATCATTATGTCATCATCTTCTCTACAGGGTAAAATAGGCCCTAAAGGTCTGCCTGGATATCTGGGCCCTAAAGGAGAACCTGTAAGTGATTATAAGACTGATTGCTTTATAATACTGTAGTATATGAGTGTGTGATATGATAACACACACCTGTCTCTCTAACAGGGGATGCCAGGCAGAGATGGTAAAGATGGCACTCAGGGATACGATGGTGAAAAAGTAAGCCTGTTTTTTTTTTACATTTCTGAATGCAAAGTCATGAGCAGTTTATGTATGGTACCGTGAACACCTCGTGCTTACTCGCCGTCAGGGTGATGCAGGGAAGCCGGGAGTTTCAGGAGAGAAAGGACCTAACGGTTTACCTGTAAGTATGCAGCATACTGAGACAGAGAGATTAGTTTGTAATGTAAATGTAAATTATGGATAGTTTTATATACACTGCATTACAGCATTACAGCATTGTGTAAGTGTGTGTAAGTGTGTGTAAGTGTGTGTGTGTGTTTGTTTGTTTGTTTGTTTGTTTTCAGGGTTTGCCAGGAAAAGCTGGAGTAAAAGGCGCCAGAGGAGTTGTTGTGAGTAACAGTGAACTTTTGCTGTGCATTTAATCGGGATGGTTCTAGAATATTGTTTGAGAGAGAGAGAGAGAGAGAGAGAGAGAGAGAGAGAGAGAGAGAGAGAGAGAGAGAGAGAGAGAGAGAGAGAGAGAGAGAGAGAGAGAGAGAGAGAGAGAGAGAGAGAGAGAGAGAGAGAGAGAGAGAGAGAGAGAGACCTTGTCAAAAACACCTTGTCAAAATAGCATGTAAATATAAACAGTTAAAAAGTGCAGGTGAATTTGTTGATAATGAATTAATTCTTGTAATTATTGGAAAAATCACTGTAGTATAAACACAGTAACACTTCAGACAATGTGTGAGAGAGAGAGAGAGAGAGAGAGAGAGAGAGAGAGAGAGAGAGAGAGAGAGAGAGAGAGAGAGAGAGAGAACATGTAGAAACACAGAGAGGTCAGAGGTGAAATATTTTTGGACTAGTTTCACTAAGTAGGAGTGTGTAAGATGGAAAAGGTAAAAATGGGCAAATGTTATTGTCACTTCTGTGCCATAAGATCTGAAAGTGCAACAAATGTGAATGCTACGATGCTTCTTATACAACACAATCAAAAATATAAAATCCCTTTTCAGTGTCCGTCTGGACGAATGTAAACACCATGTAAACTGTGAGCTTTCATATTACTCAGAATATCCTCAACCTTAGCCATGCGGTAGATTACGACTCGGACCTTGCATCGAGAAGTGAAGTGTCCACAGCTGACTACGTCACTCAGTTATTGTCTTTACAGTGATAAAATGTAAATCTAAAATAGTGGCAAAACACTAAATATAATATAATATAATATAATATAATATAATATAATGTAATATAATATAAGGGGGTCACGGTGGCTTAGTGGTTAGTACGTTCGCCGCACACCTCCAGGGTTGGGGGTTCGATTCCCACCTCCACCTTGTGTGTGTGGAGTTTGCATGTTCTCCCTGTGCCTCGGGGGTTTCCTCCGGGTACTCCGGTTTCCTCCCCCGGTCCAAAGACATGCATGGTAGGTTGATTGGCATCTCTGGAAAATTGTCCGTAGTGTGTGTGTGTGTGAGTGAATGAGAGTGTGTGTGCCCTGTGATGGGTTGGCACTCCGTCCAGGGTGTATCCTGCCTCGATGCCCGATGACGCCTGAGATAGGCACAGGCTCCCCGTGACCCGAGAAGTTCAGATAAGCGGTAGAAAATTAATGAATGAATGAATAATATAATATAAAATAATTGCTTTATATAAACATTTAAACATCTAATTACTTTTGTGATCCATCGATTTTCTTAAGCCGCTGTTTAAATTGAACTTTGCAGAATATTTCAGAATTTTATATTCAAATGTGTTCAAATGTTTCATCGACAGGGTGATCAAGGAAAGCCGGGAGAAGAAGGACCAGCCGGAGAGCCAGGTATTCCTGTATGTATCTGACTGGCATTAACCGATAAAACTAGAACAGCGTAATAAATACGTTTTCTAATACAGTGACACTCTGAAGGCAGAAATACAGCTAGACACCAATTCACTGATACCAACGGCACATTTTTAGTTCATTGTGATATGTAGCATGTTTTTTTTAATATGGTGTTGATTTTATATGGTGAGTTTTACTATGTAGTTATTTCAGTATGTTTTACTATGTAGATTCTTCTAATTATCGAAGTTATGTTGCAATTTTTCAATTCGTATTTAATTTTTTCAGTTTTTAATTGTCGAATATTGTAGTTATTGAGTTTTACATTCTTCTTTTATCTATGGAGTTTCTTCTAATATTTATCTAATATCTAATTCTTTTATTCAATGTAGATTTTTTTTTATTTAGTTATACTGGTTATATTTTGTAGCTACGTTATTGTTTTGTTATGTAATTTTATATGTGGTTACTAATTTTTACTGTGAAGTTACATTTTAATGTGGATTTAACGAGCGAGAAGATAAACATAGTCAATAATAATAATACTAATAAGAATAAGAATAAGAATAAGAATAAATAAAAAAAAGCGAAATATGTTGTTTTAGATCCAAGAATGACTTCTTCTTGCTTTCTCCAACAGGGTGAGATTGGCATTCCAGGAGAAAGAGGTGAAGCAGGACCCAGAGGCATCGCTGTAAGTACATTATTAAAGTGTAAACTGTTGAAATGAATCTTTTAAGAACAAGGAATTGGAAATTGGAACATTGTGCTAATACAAGAACTGTCATATTTTTACCCATGTAAACAATATTAACAATGCAATTAAAAATGTATTTGTTCTTCTTTACTACTGCCTAAACTTAAATATTCATATATTATACAGTTTGCAGATTTAATACTTTTAAACTTTTTAATAAAAGGAATATCGACGTTTGTGACAACACGTGAGAATATATTGCTTAGTCAAACAATGATGCTAATTAAAAACCTTAAAGTCCCTTTCTAACTTTCTTTAAACAGGGATTTAGGTCTAGTTGAGTCATGGTTTCTGTGATTGCTCCCATAATTAGGACAATTTATTCTAACATAATCCACTTAAATATAAACCTACGTAAAAATCGTTTGTTACTAGTGGGGGTTTTTTCCTGTGTGATTGAATTTTTGTGAGGAATTTCCTAGAATACACAATAAAGGAATAATTACATAACGATTATATTATGTTCAGGCGAATATGTTCACAGTTCAGATATCGACAGTGTGTGTAGTGTTTATAATGTTTATAGTGTTTATGGTGTTTAAAGTGTTTATAGTGTTTATAATGTTTATAATGGTGATAGGGTTTATAGTGTTTATAATGGTGATAGGGTTTATAATATTTATAATGTTTATAGTGTTTATAATGTTTATAGGGTTTATAGTGTTTATAATGTTTATATTGTTTATAATGTTTATAGGGTTTATAGTGTTTATAGGGTTTATAATGTTTATAGTGTTTATAATGTTTATAGTGTTTATAACGTTTATAGTGTTTACAGGGTTTATAGTGTTTATGATGTTTATAGGGTTTATAGTGTTTATAATGTTTATAGTGTTTATAATGTTTATATTGTTTATAGGGTTTATAGTGTTTATAGTGTTTATAATGTTTATATTGTTTATAATGTTTATAGGGTTTATAGTGTTTATAGTGTTTATAATGTTTATAGTGTTTATAACGTTTATAGTGTTTATAATGTTTATAGTGTTTATAGTGTTTATAGTGTTTATAGTGTTTATAATGTTTATAGGGTTTATAGTGTTTATAACGTTTATAGTGTTTATAGTGTTTATAATGTTTATAAGGTTTATAACGTTTATAGTGTTTATAATGTTTATAGTGTTTATAGTGTTTATAATGTTTATAGGGTTTATAGTGTTTATAACGTTTATAGTGTTTATAGTGTTTATAATGTTTATAGGGTTTATAGTGTTTATAACGTTTATAGTGGTTATAGTGTTTATAGGGTTTATAATGTTTATAGGGTTTATAATGTTTATAGTGTTTATAATGTTTATGGGGTTTATAATGTTTATAGTGTTTATAATGTTTATAGTGTTTATAGGGTTTATAATGTTTATAGTGTTTATAATGTTTATAATGTTTATAGGGTTTATAGTGTTTATAGTTTTTATAGGGTTTATAATGTTCATAGGGTTTATAATGTTTATAGTGTTTATAATGTTTATAGGGTTTATAGTGTTTATAGTGATTATAATGTTTATAGTGTTTATAGTTTATAATGTTTATAGTGTTTATAATGTTTATAGGGTTTATAGTGTTTATAGTGATTATAGTGTTTATAGTGTTTATAGTTTATAATGTTTATAGTGTTTACAGTGTTTATAATGTTTATAGTGTTTATAGTGATTATAATGTTTATAGTGTTTATAGTTTATAATGTTTATAGTGTTTATAGTGTTCATAGTGTTTACAGTGTTTATAGTGTTTATAGTTTATAATGTTTATAGTGTTTATAGTGTTTACAGTGTTTATAGTCTGCATGAGACATTTTCCTGTTACATTTTCGACAGTTTGTCTGAAGCTAAAAGCTAAAGAAAGATGTTATTTGAGCTTATTGTAAAAATCTCTGCTTCTTAAAAAGCACAATCCACCTCATCACCTATTTTTGTCAAAGAAGGTACGAAGATGCTTCGGAAACTTCCTAATGGGAAAAACCACAAGGGGAAATTCTTTATTCCGATTACGTTTCTTGTCTGTTCAGATATTAGATGAATAGCAGCAGGTGGGAAGAACAGAGTTATTGCTCCAGCAGAGTTTCTGCTTATTTATCTGAATAAAACAACAGACCGTGATGCCTCAGGAGTGGGGGACCGTACAGGTCAAGCGTTGCTAAGCAACAAAAGATTTTAATAACTCTAACATCATGAAAAATATTCAGAATGACATTTACAGATGGGAGAGAAGTGTAGAACAAATAATATGTTTCAGATAGAGGACAGAACTGAGAATTACTTCTGAGATGTGAGTCAGACTTTTAAAGGCTTTCTCTCATTCTACTTCATATATACATACGTTTATTCCAGCTGTGATTAATTGTTGAGAGTTCTTGTGTTTTTGTGTGTACACTTTTCATCCAGTTCCAACATAAAACGTATAAATGTATAGTCTATGGATGCATCGATATAGATACTGGTCTGATTATGTACATCGATAGATGCCAGGACTTACACACTTAAAGGTAATGGTGAGCGTCGAGCAGCAGCAGGGAGCGAGAAGTTCAATTCGGCGAGCACTGAGACACGTGCACTAACTTTTCCCTTCGCTCTTCATGGTGCACTGATTTTTATTGATCATTCTCTTTTATAGTTGCTAGCAGTATATGGAAGTTACCGTTATAAACAGACCTAAATACAACGGGCACTGATGGCTCTGATTGATTAATTCTCAGTAGGATTGTCATTCCGTTACTAACAAACTACTGAAGAGACATGTATTGATTAATGGTTCTGAGATGCAGCAGGCTTGGCAAGTTCAGTACTAGTGCTAGTTAGCTATTACACAATATTAAATACTTATAAGTATTAAAAGTACTGTCAGGGTTTCATATAGAAAAACAGAGCGTACCGAGTCACTCGTTCCTTTAGTGTTACAAGTGATTCTGATTTATGTCCTGTGGTGGTTTTGCAGGGAGGCATTGGAATAATTGGAAATCCAGGACCTCAAGGAGTCAAAGGATTCCAGGTTAGTA